>NC_141346.1:70764456-70799456 GCF_057382095.1 Aulonocara sp. 'chitande type north' Nkhata Bay
AACGCTTGATTGAAACTTCAATGCGACAGTGACACCAAGTAGAATTATAAATGTCACATAGCCCCAAACATGTCTTTTTCAAAGCCTGCGGTGAAGAGAAAGGTTGGTGATGAGCACCGACAATTTCAGGAAAAGTGGGAAATGCAATATTTCTTTGTTGAGCACAGGGGCACCCCGACCTGTCTTATTTGCACAGAGAAAGTTGCGCTGCACAAGGAATACAATTTGAAACGTCATTACACAACTAGACATGCTGAGCTGGATGCAAAATACCAGGGAGACGAGAGAGCGAACCGGGTTGCCAGTCTTAAAACAGATCTACTGAGGCAGCAAGATTTCTCCAAGAAAGCAACCAAAGAGAATAATGCAGCAGTCGGAGCCACGTGGTTAGTGAGATGATTGCTAAAGCAGGGAAGCCATTCACAGAAGGTGCATTTGTCTAAAAGTGCATGTTGCAGGCTGCAAATATAGTCTGTCCGGGAAAGAAAGGTCAGTTTAGCAACATCAGCCTTTCTGCCAACACCGCAGCAGATCGCATTTCTGACCTGTCAAGTGACATTTATGACCAACTGTGTGAGAAAGCCAAATGTTTCAGTGTATACTCAGTCGCTCTTGATGAGACCACAGACATCACCGACACTGCTCAGCTCCCAATGTATGTCCGTGGTGTTGATGACAGTTTTGAAGTGATGGAAGAGCTGCTCACAGTAATGTTTAGTTAGTAAAGTTTATGGACCCTGTTAGAATCAATATTTCATTCTCATTCTGTTGTTTGAGAACAATAACAGAAAAATGTGCACTTGAGAACAAATTTATTGTGAATTCAGCTGTGAATGTACAGTTTGTCATTATTTTAGCTTCCATTTCCAAATGTTAGCTGACACTTTATTAGGTACACTGGTATCTATATCAGGTACACCTGTGACCTAAATGTTCCTGCAAACAGACTCCTTGGAGACCCCTACATAAATATCCATGAACTATCCAGCTAGACTAGTGTGTCTGTCCCTGAAAATATTCCTGCATGTGTGATTGTTCATGTCTCATCTGCAGGAAACAAACAGGAAGTGAGTGAAGGACACAGGAAATGTTTCCAGCTCTTCCTCCTCTATCAGACATTCTCTCCATACCTGAGAGTGTCCAGTCTCCAGCCTGGATCCTTCAGTCCAGCCGAGAGCAGCTTCATTCCTGAGGGACCTGGATGATTGTAGCTCAGGTCCAGCTCTCTCAGATGGGAGGGGTTGGAGCTCAGAGCTGAGGCCAGAGAAGTACAGCCTTCCTCTGTGATCAGACAGCCTGACAGACTGCAGACACACAAAACAACAATCAATCTGTCAACAATCGTTTTCTCTTTGTCACAATAACATCTATCCATTTACATCCATTCAATGTAACTTTATTTATAAGTGACAATTCCCAAAGGACAACAACAGTCATCTGAAGCTGTTTAACAGTGTAAGGTAACAGCCTCCAATATTAGAGAGAAAGCCCCAACCATCAGACAATTGTGGAGATACAGAAATTCTTTTATTGCTGCCATATAATCTGCATCATTATAACTGCATTAATAATGTTCTTTACAGCATTATTCCATCTAATAATATTTCTCACAGTATTGATACTGCATTAAAGTTGTCTATTGAACATGTTCATTTGAGGATCCTTCAATTATGTTAACTCTTATTACAAGTACGGTCAGAAGTATTTCATACACATTGCATATTTGTGCTTATGTCGAGTTGATGTTCGGTTCATTAAGGGTCTTAAGCTTCACTGGCGTGACTGTCCAGGTGATCCATGCTGAGGGAAACTAGAACAGGATGATTGCATGGATGCTTACAGTACATATAACACATATAATCTAGGAATGCGTCAGGCCTGAGGCCTTAACTCATTTGGTGTCTCACTATATTTTACTCTACTTGGCAACAGATGACCAGAGTCAATAATTAGCCCCAGAGACCCTGAGGGCTTGAAGTTTATTACCTTGTATGGAAGGTGTTACAGAAAAGAGAAGTTCTGTGTCTGTTTATAGCCATTAAAGATGTACAAGATGTACCATTAACTGTGACTAATGTCTGGAACATATTTTACTCTGACTATTTTTATTGACGCCAAGGGGGGGCGTATACCCCACTGCTTTGTAAGTGTCCACAACATGTATTTTTGTCAGAAGACATAGGCTGATGTTTTCTCCTGTGTGTTAATAAACTCATCGTTTGATTGCACTTCTCTGGGGCCTCCGTGGTTTGTCTCACTGCTCTACATTGATAGATTTCGCGACACAATCCACTGTGAGCAGCACTTGGTGATGGTGGGAAGAAGAACTCCCTTTGACACAAAGATCCTCCCAGTGAAAACAGGCTCCAGGAGGAGCATCTACCATGACTGGTTGCAGGGTGAGGGGAAAGAGAAGAGATGAGCTCAGAGAGACAAGAACAAAACAGAGAGACAAAAGTTAAGGACATGCAGTAGTGACATATAAAAGCATCAGGAGTGAAAAGAGGGGAGAAGAAAGCAGAGCATCATGGGAAGTCCACCAACAGCCTGAGCCTATAGCAGCATAACTAAGGGATGGTTCAGGGTCACCTGATCCAGCTCGAAGCTTTATCAAAAAGGAAAGTTTGAAGCTGATCTTCAAAGTAGAGAGGGCGTCTGTCTCCTGAACTCAAACTGGGAGCTGCTGCCACACCCAGTCCAACATAGCCAGGCTGAGTCGTTAGATTAGTCCAACGTAAAGTCAGAAAGTCATTATTTATGTCTCATTTTAGTGCAAATGTAGAAAAACTGTCCAAAAGTTATTTCTAAATCTGATATTAAACAGTTTAAATGGTGAAAAAAGCTGTAAAGAAAACAGAAAGAGTCAATAAAAGCCTCTTTAGAGGGTCACCAGTTTAAAACTCAGACATTTAAACTGGTGATTCTCCTTCTCTGCTCCATTTCCTCTCTAGACTTCCTGTTCCTAGGAGGGATTTGATTGGCTGAATGTCCTTTTAGCCTTTCTTTAGTTCTTTGGGTGCTAATCAAAGAGGAAAACACACGAGTCATGTGACGTGACATAAGGAGCGCTCTGATTGGTTGGGATTGACAAACTATGGTGCTGTTTGCAAGCTTCGCTTTGCAGAGGCAAGAAAATCTCTTAGATAGGGATGAGATGCTCCACAGTGACGTTTCCACACTTTGGAGCTTCTGAAGTGCAGATGTTTGGAAACGCTGCTCCAACGTCTGGTTCAAACACTCAGATCACGTGACCTCAGCTGCCACAGGTGGCATACCTGCGGCTTCCAGGCATTGCCAGTCTCGGGAATTCCCATTTTTCATTGACTGGTCTTTTTGACCCTTTTAATGGCTGAATGATGCTTTTATATCACTGCTTCAGTTTATTCCACACACATTCAGTCCTATCAGCAGAGAGAGAGCCACACACTGTCTGTAACATCATTAGAAGATCTCAGTAAAAACAGTAAAAACTGCTTCAAGGACTAAATCAAACAGGCACCTGGGGTCCGTTCTTCGTACCTCGCTAAGTAAGTTAGCTGGATTTGATTGTTGACGATTTCGCGTGATCCTGGATCGTTCGGTTCTCCGAAGCTCATCCGGGACTTGCTGTCATAGCAACAGAGCCGTAAGCGTAAACCTGCTCGGGAGCAGGTTTACTTTATGTAAACAGGATTAGATCGCGGCCACGCAGGTATGTCCGCTGCATTTATACGAAAGCAACAGCGATATTCCACCACTGTTTCACCATAAATAAATAACATCAATGTAACTAAAGATAATGCAGCACTTGATCCTTTTATTGATGTCACACAGATACATACAGGTCATTTCCTAAAAAAGGGAAATGTACTATTAACATTCTATTACATGTATGTGATTATTACAGATGTAATTCATATTTCAGAGTAGTAATTGTAAATTACTTCGTGTAATCAAGATGAGAGACCACGGCTATAAAAGCGAAGGTGGATTTGGGAAGCCTGTCGCAGCCATGTCCTGTCCGTATACGCGACCAACCCATTGCGGAAGGTGCAAGATTGATAAGGAGAGTCCTCAGAATCCAGCGTATATTGCGGGATAGACAGGATCCTTTAGCTCAGCGCGACAGTGTGCTCATAGAGAGATATCGATTTTCCCGTGAGGGTATTATTCACTTAACCAACTTGTTGACGAGGGGGTGCAGGACCACCACCTGTCTTTTTTTGCTCTGCCCTTTTCTTGGTTGCTGTTATGAACAAACAAACAGATTATTTCAGGGTCTCTGTCCAAGAGACGACAAGCAATATAAGTGATAAATATTACCATTCTGTAGAATATTCTTATATTTCACTTTTACTTGTTCCCATGTTCTAGTGGGTCCTGTTGTGGCTCTAATGTGAAAGGGGATATAATATAACATATTATAATATAATATAATGTAATATAATATTGGATAATATGGTGTGATATGATAAATCTACCCTACCGCCTACTGGTGTTGGCCAGAGGGGCCGATGGCGCAATATGGCAGCCTGGCTTCTGTCAGTCTGCCCCAGGGCAGCTGTGGCTACAACTGTAGCTGCCTCCACCAGTGTGTGAATGTGAGAGTGAATGAATAGTGGTATCGTAAAGCACTTTGGGTGCCTTGAAAAGCGCTATATAAATCCACTCCATTATTATTGTTATTATTAAATTACTTACGAGTTTAATTTGTCAGCAACTTCCTGCCAGCGCTCTCTCCTTGCTTTTGCAGCCTTTGCAGTGTTCCCTTGCGTTCTGATTAAACTCTGAAACTCCTGAAATCCCTCACTCAAGAGTTCTTGCTCTGCTGCCGGAAAATACCGAGCGCGCTCCTTCGAGATTTTCGCCGACCAATCAAAGGGTTGCCGATCAATGTTTCTACTATCGACGCGTAGCCCCTGTTGGGCCACCCAGTGATCTCACATTACTTCATCCAGCTGTACTAATCGTCAACAACAGGTGTGTTCGGAGAACCGGAATAGCGAGCTCACGGTTAGCGCAATGATTTGGTCTTGGATGTGTCATTTGATCTTGGATGTAGTAAGCGAGGTACGAAGAACGGGCCCCAGTTTTCAGCTCTGTCTGCGCTCTACTTTTTTCTACTTACAACAGAAAATAGGATGTACTGCATTCAGGGATATCATCCTCACTGTCAGCTGTTACTCACAGACTGTGTGTAGAAATACAGAAAATACTGATCCTATAAAAAGGAAAGCTAGAAAAACACATTGATTCCAGGCTCTATTTTCCTTTTTGAGTCTGTCAAATCCAACAGGACTTGTGCAGGTTCACTATGAGCCAAACTCCAGACTGACAGTGAAACATCAGGCCAGTGTTAGAAGGTAAAGTTCAGGAAAGTTTTTTAATGGTTCAGAAGATGTTCAGCTGAGGACGACTTAAAGATGTGCGTGAAATGGAGGCTTCTGATTGTCCCATTTTCACAGGCTCATTCTGACCAAACTTTGTATAAAGAAAGAAAACACATTTAATCTTTTCATGGAAATGTATCTTTTTCAAAGTGATTCCAAATCAAAGCTAACGCCACGCCAGCTTGTAACTTTGATTGACAGTGTGTAGAACTGATGACACAAACTCCCAGAAAACCTCAAAGTCAACATAACGCATCCAAAGCTTCACGGCTGGGAGCAAAACATGAGGCCAACAAACAGCTGTAAACCTGTGTGCCTATTACAGTAAACACAGCAGTCTGTTATGTTTGACTAAACTGATGTATTGTGTGTCTGTAGTTGTGTTGTGAACTGTGCTGGGCTCGTCTGTGTCCCCGTTTCACAGAACAGCATCTTCAAGATGGCACAAATGCTTCCAGTGTTTCAGTTTGACGAAGCCTGGCTTTGCCCATCGCTGCTTTTAAAACAGTGTTTGTGCTGCCAAGGACATCTTGTATTGGTCTCATGTCATGAATGGGAGTGTTTCAGGAGGCAGACTGAACCTTTGATGAGTTTGGTGTCTTAAACTGAGGAATGAAAGGACACGAGGAACAAACTAAAGAGAATCTAAAAGAGGCCGGCAGCACATGAGGAGGAGAAACTGACACTGACATAAAGACTGAGGGAAGGACAGAGCCATCTATACAGCTGAGGTCAACACAGGAGGGTCATGTGACACAGCTGAAACTCATCCAGACAACGTCTGACACCAGAGACCATACTTACCAAAATAAAACAGGTTATAATGAACAAAAATGAGTGGAACAGCGGAGTGAACTGAGCAGCAGGAGGGAGGGCGTTTCTCCAAAACATGTGTCCATCAAAATTATGGACAGTCGTGTATATTAAGTAGACTTGTTCAGATTTGTCCAACACTTTTCTCTGTCAGTGTTTCACAGAATATCATCAAAGAGTCATGATAGTTACCATTAGTGTCACTGTGGAGATGCTTATTCCAGCATCACTGACTTCATGGTTCCAGTTTCCATCACTAAGGACTACATGTAGTGATCCTGCTGTTAGCCATGTTAGCATGTTAGCTCCAACAGGTGGTCAGTGTGAGAGCGGTGATATCAGTGACATCTAAACAAGGAAGGAAGAGACTGTTGAAGGCAGCGAGCTGTGACTGCTGTGAACAGTGTTCTCACACTATTTTCTCCCTGTGTCAACATACATGAGGCTGCTTCAGCTGCAACACACCACAAACACCTTTATACAACTAAATATACTCAGAGCGCACTGCTGTGGTTGCTGTGGTAACCATCCATATATCCAGCTGTTTGGGGCCGAGTCTGCTTCCTCATCCTAGGGAAAAACCCTCAAAGTTTCATGTGTTTTTGACTTGAAGCTTTTTGTGATTTGGTTTTATTTGTTGTTCTACACACACAATAATGAAGAGCACATGTTTATAGTGACACATTCAGACCAATGACAACAGTCCATTCACACTGACCTCCTTCCAGCAACTTTTAGGACAGCCAATAGCAATTTTCCTTACTGAGGAGTTGGCAACATTGCCAGGAGCAGTGGGTGAATGGCAGCATCACCATGAAGGATTAGAATAAAAATACATCATCATCCACAAAGAAAACCAGTCTGAGTGTCTGATGCTCTCGTTATAAAACCGCAGTCGCAGCTTGTGGCTACATTTAGCTGGTTTGCTAGTTAGCTGGTCTGCTAGTTAGCTGGTTTGTTCGTTAGCATGGAGCTAACCTAACTCACTAGAACATTTGATGCTAAACTGTCTAAACTGTGTGAACAGCTTTCATTGCTGCTCTGTGTTACTCTCCAGCCTCTCTTTAACTCAGTCCTCTCAGTTTTTTCCTCGTTACAAACTAGAAAACCTTCTTTTTCAGCTTTTCCACACCCGAGCTGTGGCTAAGGTGCTACCAGCATGCAGGCTCGGTCTGTGTCACTCAATAGTTACACTCCTCACCCAGACTAACACCACTCCACAAATTCACCACTAGGAGGCGCTAAAAGACCACATACAGTGAGATCATCACTAAATGTCTGCTGTGTCTGACGTAGGGTTGCCAACCGTCCCTTGAATAACGGAATCGTCCCGTATTTAGAAAGAAAAGTACACGTCAGTGGCGCGGCTGCCCCTCTGTTGGTCTTCCTTGGTCTCTTGTGTTCTGGGGGCCTCTGGATGTCTGGAGTTTTGATCTCCTCCATACCTGCTTCATGCCCTGGAGGACGGGGCTGTGCCCCCCCCCACACCCTCTAGCAGATCATTACATGAAGGAACCTTTTAAAAAAACAAGCGCGTCCATGCTCACAGGTGTACACACGGGTGATCACACCCACAAACTACACCCTTTTTGGCTCCTACCTCAAAGCACACTGTGTTCTGTTGATCTTATGTGCTGCACAATAATGTTTAATATTTAGTATTTACTGTCATATTCCCATAGATCATTGTGATGTTGTTTATTCTATTACTCTTGTTCTCTTCTGCTTGTTTTCCTTTTTCTTTCTCAGCAGGTGATCCAGGTGATTGATATATGCATTTTTTTTTCCTGCCCGTTCTGTTGGTTTTTGTTTTTTGCCCTTCTCCCCCGTCCCTCTTCTCAGCTGTTTCTCTTTCCCTCTTTCTTTCTCCCCTTCTTTCCCCCAGTCAAGTCTGTCCCGTATTCAGTAAGTGAAAATAAAATAAACAATAAAAGGTGAATCAAATGGACCATTATGGCAAGGCTGGGATGGTCAATTTGGTAAAGTAAATCCGTTGGGCATCTTTCTTTGCCTTTAGACAACAATTCTGATGCAAAAGAGCCAAACGGGACAGGCAAAAAAAATAAATAAATAAATAAATAAATAAAAAGTACACGTCCCGTATTGAGCTCCAAAGGGACGCACTTTGTCCTGTAATACAGAGAGAATCAAAAGTAGTCTATAAATGTTAATGGAATTAACGCTTTGTTTGAAAACATAATTCCCAGCCCCTCTCCTGCTTTGTGACCAATGACCTTACGCACGAGTATGACAATTCAGATTACCACTTATCTCATTGGTAGAGGAAAGGTCGCTCGCTGAGAAAATACCAGAAGACAACAGATGACCACAAAAAGAAGCATGGCCAACAGGGAAACAAACGCTGACACTGCGGTGCAAGTCTCGGACGACAGTACACCTTCGACCAGCAATGTTTGTACCCCACCGAGAAAGAAAAAAAAAGGCTGCATAAGTGCAGGGAGGAATGGGAAAATGAAAACACCTCGCTGGAAAAAGTGCGCGATAACACCTATAAAGCGCACTGCACTGTGTGCCGGCGCACTTTTTTCATAGGCCATGGTGGACTGGCAGCATGCTTCTAGTGGTGGGCACATGAGTGGCATGAAAGCTCAGGGAACCCTTAACCAATTTGTTGTTCACCAGGCCATGGCAGCAGAAGATATGGTATGTAGACATTGTTGTTGTTTTTAAACCCTCTGGTTAAGGTTAATGTGAGCATGTGCAGTGAATATCAACTCTATGTGGCCAGAAGTGTGATAATATAATTTATTTTGTGTAATAAACAACTGCAAGGATAGATGATTACAACGAATAGATGACTAATACATAAAAGTAATACATAGATTAATAATGATGATGAGTTAAGATGCGTAATCATGGGAACAAGCAGGTTTACAAACACGAGCAGCTGATTAGCATTAGAAAAGCTGAAATAATACCTCAACTGAAGCCAGCTGCACTAAATGCACTTTATGTGGACTGTTATAAGAATGTTTTTCTTTCTATTGTTTTCTATAAATTTATATAATTTTAAGTTAAGCAGGACAGAGTTCTTTTAAAGAAAGATTAACTTATATTCTTTAAAGTTAAGCATGACAGGCTTCTGTTTAAGAAAGAGACCTGTTTTATTGTGTTAATGTTGTCATTTTGCGCTACAAATAAATGGCTAAATGATCATTTGTTTCCCATGTGTTCATATCACAAAGAATATGCATCATTAAATCAACTTCAAGTCAAATGGTTAAAAAAATAATTTCACACACACAAAAAAGAGCTAAAAAATTCACCACACTTGGAAGGGTGGAGACAACTGGGTCGCCCGGCCCTGGCCACGAGGTGTCCCAGGAAGTTGGCAACCCTAGTCTGACGGTGACTTGGGTTTTTACTAACTGGCTACATGAGCATGATTAGCTGCAGTTCTATCTTTGTAAAAGAGACTCAGCAGCAGATTAGAACCAAACAGAAACATTTCTACTTTTTCTGCAGCACCAGCTGGATGCATGGAGCCTAAACTCCAGTGACAATGAGACACATACAGTGTGACTGCTGTGACTTTACAGCTCGGCCTCATTCACATTGGACTGTGGGAGGAAGCAGAGTATCTGAAGACAACCCACACAGGCCACACTATCACCCTTATTTAGAGAAGTATAATGAATTAGCTGATAAAGTAATAAATTATTTGATATTTCAATGAAAATACTTTTTAACAATTGTTTAGAAGTCAACAATAATAGTTAAATAAAAAGAAGCGTCAAATCAATAAACACGCAATAAAACCTTGTACAGCTGAAACTCATGTAGACAATGTCAGGGGAGGAAGTAAAACTAAACCTTTGACACCAGAGATGAAAACTACCAAAATAAAACAGGAAGTTAATAACAACCATGAGTGGAACACCTGAGTGAACCTAGTAAAGGGAGAATACATCATCATCCACAAAGAAAACCAGTCGGAGCTTGTGGCTGCAGTTAGCTGATTTGCTACTCAGCTTGGAGTTAACTCAGTAGAACATAGAATGCTAAACTGTCTAAACCAGGGGTGTCAAACATATGGCCCGTCGGCCAAATTCAGCCCCTGAGATAATTTCATATATCAGTTATTAAAGAATTTTCAGGGTTGCTGATATTCCATGGCAGCAGGGCTGGGACTTTATTCTGATGGACACATCATGTGGCCAATCACATTAAGAGACAGCCTGGGATCATGCCACTATTTAAAGAAAGGGATGGGGGCAAACGTTCAGAAGAAAGCAAGCTTAGTGGTACAGGCCTGGTACACACAGACACAGGTTTAAATTCAAGCGTGTCAGGAAAAAGTGAAAGCATAAAATGAGCAGCATCTGGCTGAATTTCAGTGATATTGGAGACGGCAAAGCTGAGTGCAGAATTTATAAATTAGAAGCTGGATAAAGTGATACCCATTTTCCATTGTGAAGGACAAAAGGTTTCAAACTTGTCCAGGCCTTAAGGTCATGTCCGTTCTCTTCTTAGTGGTAGTAAATGTATAAAATTAAGACTAATGAAAACACTGAATTAAAATTGCTTCCTTTAAAAACACCAAGCTTACAGTTCAGTATTGAATACTACATATATAAACTATATATAACAAAGTGCCTTTGAATGGCAAGGATGCAGAAATGTCTGTATGTAGCACAGAGCCAGTGCTCACGGTCTGAATGAGTGTCACAGACCTGAATGTGCATTTAAAGAAATTTATAATTAAATTTCTAATTATGATCTTCAGCACCCAACACCATGACTATGTACATATTGTCGGGTGTAAGAATATTTCTGTTCTGTGGATTCAACTCTGCAAACTCATCAGTAATTTCATCAGCAAGTTTCTACTTAGACAGTAATAAAACAGAAAGCAGTTCCCAGGAACTACTTCTTGTTTTAGAATCTTTCAACATAAGAGTACTTTGCACATCAGAACACCCCCATATCTCCTCTTATTAAAGGATTACCTTATTATTAATTTGCTAATTCTGCCAGTTGATTACAAAATGCTTGATCTCACCTGAGAGTTTCCAGTTTGCAGTGTGGATTCTTCAGTCCTTCAGACAGAAACTTCACGCCTAAATCCTGCAGGTTATTGTTACTTAGGTCCAGCTCTCTCAGATTAGAGGACTGAGAGCTGAGACCTGAGGACAGAGCTTCACAACTTCTCTCTGACAGGTTACAGAGACTCAGTCTGAAAAATAACAGAAAAACAATTTAAAAAAATTACTTTTGATCAAGTGTAATGAGATTACATAACATTTAGCAATATTCCATTCTCTTTTTGTCAAGAAAGTAACGAGCAACATGTGGAAACAATCAGAGAGAGAACAGAGAACAGAGCAGTAAAAGAACAGTGGATAGTTCAATAGGCTTTTGGTATCAACAAAACGTGCCAAATTTCTTTATTTTGTCATCGTTTAAGAAGAGTTCATGATTAAAACTCAGATAACAACTCAAGGCCAGGTCTGGGTGTAACTTTGATGACAGTTACACCCAGAAAAATTTCAGAAATGCCGACAGGTATTCAGTATTGAACAAAATGAGTACTGATTATCACTTAACAGTTGTATACACTTTTCAGACACCAGCACTCATAACTGTGGTTTTGGGGGTTATTTTGTTAGTGGTTTTAGTTGATCACACCTGCTTTTTGTCAACAAGCATATGAATACAAATGTACTTACAGAGCTTTGTTGGAGGCTTTGACCACTGGCAGCAGCCTCAGAAGAGCCTCCTCTGAAGCAGAGTATTTCTTCAGGTCAAACACATCCAGATCTTCTTCTGATGATAGTAAGATGAAGACCAGAGCTGACCACTGAGCAGGAGACAGTTTACCTGTGGAGAGACTTCCTGATCTCAGGGATTGTTGGATCTCCTCCACTAGAGAACGATCATTCAGTTCATTCAGACAGTGGATCAGATTGATGCTTTTCTCTGCAGACAGATTCTCACTGAGCTTCTCCTTGATGTACTGGACTGTTTCCTGATTGGTCTGTGAGCTACTTCCTGTCTGTGTCAGCAGACCTCGTAGGAGAGTCTGATTGGTCTGCAGTGAAAGACCCAGGAGGAAGCGGAGGAACAAGTCCAGGTGTCCATTTGGACTCTGTAAGGCCTTATCCACAGCACTGTGGTGGAAGTGTTTCTCTACAGATTTTACTTCTTTTTCAGGTTTTTGTTTCCAAAACAATATAGACCATATGGACTTTGTTTGTTGTTGTTCCAGCAGATTGAGTCCAGAGTTGCTGAAGGTCAGATGGACATGAAGAGCAGCCAGAAACTCCTGAACACTCAGATGGATGAAGCAGAACACCTTGTCCTGGTACAGTTGTTTGTCCTCTTTAAAGATCTGTGTGAACACTCCTGAGTACACTGAGGCTGCTCTGATATCGATGCCACACTCTGTCAGGTCTGATTCATAGAAGATCAGGTTTCCTTTCTGCAGCTGATCAAAAGCCAGTTTTCCCAGAGACTCCATCATCTTCCTGCTCTCTGGACTCCAGTGTGGATCTGTCTCAGCTCCTCCATCATACTTGACCTTCTTCACTTTGGCCTGAACCACCAGGAAGTGGATGTACATCTCAGTCAGGGTCTTGGGCAGCTGTCCTCCCTCTCTGGTTTCCAGCACATCCTCCAGAACTGTAGCAGTGATCCAGCAGAAGACTGGGATGTGGCACATGATGTGGAGGCTTCGTGATGTCTTGATGTGGGAGATGATGCTGCTGGCCTGCTCCTCATCTCTGAACCTCTTCCTGAAGTACTCCTCCTTCTGTGGGTCAGTGAACCCTCTGACCTCTGTCACCATGCCAACACAGTCAGGAGGGATCTGATTGGCTGCTGCAGGTCGTGTGGTTATCCAGAGGCGAGCAGAGGGAAGCAGTTTCCCCCTGATGAGGTTTATCAGCAGCACATCCACTGAGGTGGACTTTCTAGGGTCAGTTAGGATTGTAGTTTTGTGGAAGTCCAGAGGAAGTCGACACTCATCCAGACCATCAAAGATGAACACAACCTGGAAGTCTTCAAAGCTGCAGATTCCTGCTTCTTTGGTTTCAGTAAAGAAGTGATGAACAAGTCCCACCAAGCTGAACTTTTCCTCTTTCAGCACATTCAGCTCTCTGAAAGTGAATGGAAATATGAACTGGATGTCCTGGTTGGCTTTGTCTTCAGCCCAGTCCAGGCTGGATTTCTGTGTTAAGACTGTTTTCCCAATGCCAGCCACTCCCTTTGTCAGCACTGTTCTGATTGGTTCATCTCTTCCAGGTGAGGCTTTAAAGATGTCTTCTTGTCTGATGGTTGTTTCTGGTCTGTCTGGTTTCCTGGATGCTGTTTCAATCTGTCTGACCTCATGTTCATCATTGACCTCTGCAGTCCCTCCCTCTGTGATGTAGAGCTCTGTGTAGATCTGATTCAGGAGGGTTGGGTTTCCTGCTTTAGCGATGCCCTCAAACACACACTGGAACTTCTTCTTCAGCTTAGACTTAAGGTTACGATGACAAACAGCAGCTGGAAGTTCTGAATAATAATAATAAAAATACAACTTTAACAATCATATTTTACAAAATGCTGATGACAATTTCTGACCCACTGAGAAATGACTGAACACACTGGTGTCACAAGTCTCTCATTTATCCAGCAGCTTAAATCTTTAGATAAATCCTCTTACTGCTCTGCAGACGGTCAGCCAGCTCCTCCTGCTTCATTCTCCTCAGGAAGTCCACTGTGATCTTCACAAATGCGTCTCTGCTGTTTCTCCTCTGCTCATCATCCTCCCTCTGAAACTCCAAGCACTGGGGCTTATTTGGATTCAGAGCCTTCTGGATCTTCTTCAGCTCGTTCTTCACAAAAGTGATGATGTTGTCCTCCAGCAGCTGGAACAGAATATTTATGAATGACCCACCACTCTGAACTTTAGTCCACACAACATCCACTTCTTTACGATCAAGGGGCATATCATCCGCGAACTCTTTACCAATTATAGGTTTGACTTTATCTGATTAACTGAGACTTTGTCCACAACTCCATGATCCCAAAACGTTGATGCTGTTCATATGAATGCAGCGATTTCAGTGGGAGAAACATTTCACTGGTGTTCAGAGCTGAACTACCAACAGGTTGATGATCAAAGCCAGAAACTTGGAGATGTTTCAGGTGACTGAGTTGATCGTACAGACAACTGGTCTTAAAGGTTCACTCTGTTTACACATACAGATCAGTATTTAAGGTTTGACTCTCATCATCCACTGGGGCACAAACTGGGCGTCATCAGGACACTACAACACAGAACAAACACCATCCCCACAGACACAGCAGCCAGCGAAGCAGAAGAACTTCACATCAAGAAGGTCCTGAGTAAATGTGAACGCTGGTTTGAGGGCGGAGTCAAGGAGGCCATTTAAGTGAAAGGGAAAGACCATCTCTGAATGGAGGAGGGGCCTAAGGGTACAACTGTCACCATCTTACATGCTGTGATTGCAGCCATTCCCCAGCTCTCTGTGAACTGGACTCATGACCATTGATCAACAACCATTGATCAATGGTCCTGACAATATGCGTACCAATGATCAATGAACTGACCTCCCAGCCCATTGTTCCTTCAGTGGGCTGGTTTCAGTCATACAAATGTCCTGTTTATGAGATTGAAACCTGCAGTCAGCTGAGACTGAAGAAGTCACCTGATGATGATGAAACGTTTCTCCCACTGAAAACATCCAGATGAACAGAATCAAGCTTTTTGGGATTTACGTACCTGGATGATTGAGCATCAAGACACAACTCTGTGACTTTTCTCAGATGAATCAATCCTCTCCTCCAGCTTTGTTTACATCTACCAGCCCTGTGGCGCTGCCCAGGGACAATAAGCTATGTGAGAGGTGGAAAGTCATACAGGTGTCTGCTCCTGCCTTCAGTTATTTTATCTACTGTGTGTCAACTGGCTGAACCTCCTCCAACTGTCTACTGTCTCCCTAAACTCAACAATGACTTCGTGATCTATCCATTCTCTGACCAAACACATCCTGCTGCAGGAGGTTAACATAGCAGCCAATGATGATCCCACTCACTGTGAACAACACATTTGGACCTGATTTGCTGCTCTGGTTTACACGTGAACTTCCACTGCTGCTGTCACCAACTTGAGAGGCTCTACAGAAAAACTGGACTTGTCCATAAAAAGATGTATAAAAATCATAAACTACATTACAAGGACAGCATTGCTCAATCAACTCTAATTACTATGACCATGTTATCTCTTCTAACTAAGGTACAGACACTCAAACTTGCTGCTTTCAGTGAGAAGTCAAATGTCTGAATATGAGCTGGAAGCTGCTGAGAGTCCTCCCTCCTTCCCGTGGGGTTTACTTTCTCTACTACTTTCACTATAAACACGCCCCTTTCATGCACCTGCAGAGGGCCACCAGCAGATGGAGCTGTCTTAAACAAATCCACTTGGATAGTTAGCTGTAGATGACTTTATCAGTATGATTGTAGGACTTTGAGTTATTCTTTAGATTTATTTAAACTCTTATATTGTGCACAAGTGTTGAGCGACCCATAATTTCTCTGTACTTTTCATAAGAGCAGCCAGACTTTCAGCTAGTTTTTCTTTGCTCTGCAGGTTTTATGAAGGTGTGTCAAAGTTGTTCTTTGGACATTAGCTGCTTTTTAAATCATTTTCAGTCCTCGTACAGAAACATTCTTCAAGCTAAATCCAAGTGTGTTAGACCAGAGTTAACCTGATAGATATGTGTGGGTGTGTAACTCTTAGAAGCTGATTGGCTGCTTTTTATGGGGGCTGGGTCTTTGGAAAGTGTTTTAGTAACACACCCTGAACTGCACACTTTAACAAACAACATGAGATTTTAACTGTAATGTAAAACTCATGTGATTCACTGTTATTAAGCACAAACACATCTATGGCCCTGTTTCCATTAGTAGCTGCTCAGATCGACTCACCACAGGTCACCACGACTGGACTGGATCCACTGGTTTCCATTACAGTTGAGGACCACCTAATGTGGTCGTCTCAATACAGCCGAGTGTCAGCTCACATCATTAGTAAGTGCTAATGCTGCTAATTTCCATCATATTTGTCATTTATTGCTCAAAGTTATTGAAGAAACAGTTATTCAGCTTCATTCCCACTGATCTCGACTACAAACTGTTTCACTTTGGTTTCTGTTTAAAGCCTCGATGTTTAAAACGTTTCCCTGTGATCACATTTGCACCGTCTGATTTCAAAGTTTGTTTCTTTTGGTCATTTAGTCCACAGAGTCCTTGGTGTTCTGAAAGGGACCTATAAATAAATGCATTATTATTAATATTAAAGTAGTTGTTGTACATGTACAGACCATAAATATGGAGTCCAGCTGTGTTTGATGCTGCTGGGCAGACTGACCACTGGGAACCTCTGAGCTCTGCTGCTCCACTCTGTGGAGGAACCATGAAGGATTAGATCCACACAGGATAAAGATCCAGGAGTTTCTGCTCAAATAACTTCATCTGAATCAAGTCTGTCAAGTTTTAAACTCTCAGATTGTGAACATATCAGTAATTTTCAGTCTGTTTTCATGGACGTCCTTTCAGTGGTGATGTCAGGGATGATTTTGAAGAAGCTCATCAAACTGAACCATCAGCAGATCACTGCTCCAAAACCAGAACATGATCCGAGTCTCCCTCCACCACCAGAACACCAGCTTTACTAACGTGGTAGATCAGTGTAGTACAGATCAATAACTGATGAGTCATTTGATCAAAATCACTGAGTGCTTCACGTCTGACCCTCTGATGCTTCTGTAGACATTTTGCATATTTAATGAATGTCTGACAGTTTTACATTCATTCTATGAACACAGTGGAAATGTTGTGTTATAGTCTCCATGTTGTTTCCAGCATCATAAATTCTTAAGTTCAGAAAATTAGATTCTTTCTTCACAGCTGAAAAACAACAACATTTATTCTCTATTGAAATCTGCATCGTCCACTCCAAAGGTCACAATCTGAAGGTAACATCTGGTTTTGTTCCCTGTGGTTAACTCTGAGCATCAGTATGGTGGGATTTATCCACTACATCCACACCACTGTGGTTCAGTGTTGTCCTGATGGAGTAACAGCAGCCAGTATGATCCAGGCTTTAGCTGCTGGGTCTCTGTGTGACCTCTCAGACTGTTTAACAGATCAGACACAAAGAGAATCAGAGCAGCTCTGTTCTTTAAAGACAAACATGAACCCACTCAGGTCACACTTTCCCCACAGATATGAGCATCACTGTCCTCAAACAGCAAATGACCAAGTCGAACATTTGGATCTTTTCTCTTTCATTGTTTTCTTTTTAATGAATCTTTGTAACAATCTGAGGATGTTTCAGGTCATATTTATCCAGGAAACACAAACATGTAAAGGAGTCATCACAGCTCTCTGACCTCGTTGCTCCAGGTTCACCACTGAAGAGTGGAGGTCGACCTTTGGACCAGTCACTCCTCACAGACGGACAGCTGGACCCTGCAGACTGTGACCTCTGACCTCTGCAGACACAAACATGATTGAAGCAGCTGTGATCACACAGACTGCAGATAATGCAGCTGTTTCCTGTCAGTAACATCCTCTTAGATTAGAGTTCAGCTTTTTACAGGAAAACTGGACAAAACTGATTTTTGTTACAAACTCATTTTCATTTCCTCTCAGCTCACAAACACAGTCAGACAATCAACCAGAGTCAACACTGATTATAATGTCAGTGCAGAATTATTTCTGTTACTCAGTGAGTTCAGCTCTCTGACCTCGTTGCTCCAGGTTCACCACTGAACTCTGGATTTCCACCTTTGGACCCGTCACTCCTCACAGACGGACAGCTGGACCCTGCAGACTCTGCTCTGTCCTCCTCTTCCTCCATCATCGTCTTCAGTCAGTCTGAGAGGTAAACCACAAACACTCAGTGAGTTCACATTAACAGGAGGAACTGAGTTACAGTCGCTGACCTCTGACCTGTCATGTGACCATGAAACCAGGTCAATATTTCTGTAGGTTCAGTCATCCAGGTCATGTGATCTAAGGAGCTTGGAGAGAAAAGAGACGTCTTTAAGTTTCTGGAAGACGTTTCATCTGAGAAGCTTCTTCAGCTCTAAAACCAAACGGTGGAGAGTCCCAGATATTTAAACCTGAGAGGGAAAGAAAGCATGTCGCTGACCCACCACTGATGTTATTTCAAGGAGGAAACTGAGAGCCTTTGCACCAGGAGCACAAACATCAGCTCCAGCAATGATCCACTGATGTGTTTTTATTCCATGTATGAATGTTGTTATTGACAGAGATGACGTTTGTGTGTCAGTGATGCAGTGACTGTTGTTGTTACCTGTACAGGCTGGTTAGACTCTATGAAACAGATCATACAGATCTCTGCATGTTAGAAGAGACTATTAAAGGTCATGAATGAGACAAAGGCAGGGAGGCGTCCTTTACAGCTAAACAGCAGAGTGAGAGAACAGCCAGCACCTCTACATTTATCACATTATACAGCACATGTATGATACTGACAGGGATGAGAAGAATTTAGTGATTCTGATCCCATCATTGATATTACTTATTGATTCTCAGTAGCTCTGCTCTGACAGTCACCACCATCACTGAGCAGCATATCAAAGACATTTGTGCACATTAACTGCATGTTGTGGCTCAAATGTTTGTGCATGTTGGAGGCATTTCCTCTTTGTTGTGATCAGTGTTGGTCATTACTCAAAACAGTCATTATTACACATATTACACAGAACACTTTAATTAAAAGTAATGGAGTACGTTACTTCATTACTCCTCATAACATTACTTTGATGTTAAAATGAACAAATGAGCATGTAACAACATAAAGCTGAGGTACAGCCCCACACACCAACACAGATCCTGATGAGGTCACGTGATGTTTCTCTGAGTGTTTATGAACACAAATCAAAGATGAAACAGCACAAAGACACTTCAAAGTGATTCTACTGTAGAAACATGAACAGGTAGAAACCTGCAGCCTGACTGCTCATCACTTTGTTACCTGTTCAAGTTCAGCAGCAGCAGCTCACTTTATCACGGTGCTGGTCTGGGGTCAGTGTTTACTCAGCTTTAACCTCACTCTGGGTTCTTGGCTAGCTTAGCGTTAGCTTAGCGTTAGCATGCTGTGTGCTAGCTTAGCGTCAGAGCTCTGCAGGTGTCTCGTGTGTAAATATTAATCACAGTGACAGTAAAGGAGGTAAAGGGCTGTGACGTCATCACGTACGCTGCGTCCTCTGTGGGCTCTGACTGAACTCAAAGTACAAACTACAAGTACACAAACACGAACGTAGCTCAGAGTGGCGGACACACTCGGCCTCGTTGGTCCAGCTGTGAGTCCGTTACCGTGAACTATGGAGCGGCAGATTTGTGCTGAACTAAGCTGCACACAGCTGATGTTAGCCAGGAAACATTACACACTGACTTTAATGGAGAGACCGGAAATACAAACACACACAGTTTGTTGTGTGAAGAAATCAAACACGAGCTGAACAAACAGTAAAGTTCCTAAAGACAAACTGTTAAAGGAGGAAACGAAGCAAACTTACAGTTTCTTCACACACCAACAACAAGCTCCACTCCACACCTGGACACTAAACACGGACACACAGGTGAGCTGCTTCCTGGAAGGAGGCGGGGCTCCACCTGAAACTCAGCACAGGTGGGAGGGGCTCAGCTCTGTGTGTGCTGATGTGTTAACTTTAAAAATATGCCGTCTGACTGCTCAGACTGAGTCAGAGTAAAGTTCACATGCTGACGTGTGGAGACATGAAACCTTGTTGTAGCTGCAGGTGTGAACACACTGATCCCAGATCAGCTCTGCTGTATTTGTAACATGAACATTTCTGCTGCAAAGCTTCAAATGTTCAGCATGTTTCTCTGTTTCCAGTCTATAGATCCAGTCACACTTTCTACCTTCACCTGTGCAGTAAAGACTGAGAGCAGAGCTGAAAGCAAGCGTCCAATCAGTGAGCAGCATCAACACCTGAGCTTCATTCAGACTCTGTTATTGAAGATGTTGTTGGTACAAAGTTCATCTGCTGCTCACATGAATCCATGAAAGATTTATTTCACTGATGTTTCTTCAAAGCTCATTTCAACCTGTTGAAGTCATGAATGAAAGTGCAGACTGAGAGTGGATCACATGATGTTTGAGGTGTGTCATGTGACATGTTCAGTATTGTCACACATGTCTAGATTGTCCCTGATATCATAACTGCTCAAACACTGATGATTATATTTGAAGAATTATTCCTGATGGCAGCAAAGTTTGAATGGAGCTCTCTGTCTGTGCTGATTTGTCGCCCTCTGGAGGTCAAAGCACAAACTGCATGATGTCACTGTAACCACCACAGTGACAGGAAGTGTTTTTATGACTGAAACACTGAAATGATGCTAACGGCTGTCGTTAGGCTCACTGACAGCAGTGCTGATGTGTTCATGTCAAACACTGGATCAGGTCAGACTCCTTCATCCTTCTCCAGCGTGAGGCCGCCCTCAGACCCACAGGAGCCCTGACCTTTGACCTCCTGACCCTAACCATTTTAGTCTTGTTGCATCTTTAAATGCAAATCCATCCAAACTGTAGCCGAGCAAAAGAAGCTGGAAGCTGTTCTATGAATGATGTTGTTGAAGGAGCTTGGAAAGAAAAGCGTCTGGACTTCTTTAAGTTGCTTGAAGAGGGACATGGACGTCTTAACGCCCACTCACATCCTGGGACATTTGATCACAGGAAATCACATGATGGGGTGGGGCTAGATCTCACAATGGGTTCACCCAAAACCTTGGCTGATTGTGACCCACACCCGTTCTCACACCGTGGCTCGTGTGATTAGGTAGAGGATCAACAGGGGCTCCGTGTCCCTGAATTTAAACTGAATCTAAACACACCGTGCACAATGCCAAGTTAGATAATGGTTAAAAGAACAAGATAAGAATAAATAAAAAGATAAAATAAGGATAAAAAATAACTTAAAAAAATAAAATAAAAAGATAAATAACTGCAAATAAGTACAAATAAGTAACTGAAGACACGTGTGGTCTGCAGATGTCGATGTACATGGATGTACATGGAGTTTAATGTGCAAAATGAACTTAGTGTGCAAAGTGACCTGATGTGCAAACTGCAGTTTGAGGTCGGTCAGCTGTTCAGGAGTCTGATAGCAGTGGGGAAGATGGAGTTGTTGAGTCTGGATGTTCTACATTTCACACTTCTGAACCTTCGTCTCGAGGGCAGAGGTGTGTCTCTCCTCTGGACTCTGTGATGGTAGCTGCTCTGCAGAGAGGGCAGCGGGGTCCTGATGATCTTCTCCACAGTTGTTATCACTCTCTGCAGGCGTTTGCGGTTTGCAGTAGTGCTGCCGTACCATGCAGTGATGCAGCTGTCAGGCTGCTCTCCACAGTGCAGCTGTAGAACCTGCTGAGGATCTTGGCCAACATACCAAATTTCCTCAGCCTCCTCAGGAAATACAGCAGCTGCTGAGCCTTCTTGACCAGCTGTGTGAGTTTGAGTCCCTCACTGACTCAAACTCCTTCAGTGACACTTGCAGCCTTGCAGATTAGTTTGCTGATCCTGATGCATCTCTGGAGCTGATGCTGTCCCCCAGCAGACAACAACAACATAGATGCTCTCACTAGTCCACTTTACCCTCTAATCACATCTCTGACATCTGCAGGTTGCTCCAGTAGAGACTCTTGTGCAATGCCAGGTGTTTGTGTTTGTCTGTAGGTACACATTAGATATGACCATAGACGCACACACACAAGTGAACACAGCAGCACAGATGGTTTCCACCTGCTTCCCTCTTTCTTCACACAACTGTGAGGATGATGAAGAGGTTTCAGGACGAGGTGGTCAGCAAGCACAGGATAAAGCAGGGCCATGAAACTCTCTGGTGCAGCAGATGTTTAATCAGACTCAGCTTTAGGCTTCTTTTCCCACCTGGCAGCAAAGTAACAGCTTCACTAATGTGAACAGTCACAATGTTAAACGTTTCTATATCTTCATATATTTTTATCTGTTGATGCTGCAGAATAAAGTCTGTTAACAGAGTGCAGGATGTGTAGAGCAGGTCCAGCTCTCCCTTTACTGTGTCCACTTTCATCAGCCCCTGTGAAGTGACACAGAGTGCATGTGTGTCTGTCAGCTGTTGTTTGTTGTGAAGGATGGAACAAATGAACACACACTTTTAGAGAAATCTGAAAAAGCAACACGTGCTTGGGCTCCTTCTGTGCTCGTCTTCATTAATGCTGATCTTTCTTTCCTGTTTGTTCTTTGGCACAAGCTTCAGTCTTTTCTCCCAGGGCTCCTTCACACTTAGAAACACACCTACATTCATTTATACACAAACATCATGAAACAAAGGCTTTGTAAAAGAGGACATGAGATCCTCTCTGAACAGCACATTCATATCAAACACAGGACTGAACAGGATATACTGAGTCTGTGCTGTTTTCATTGTTACTTGCTGAGTATTTTTCCAGTGTTTGAAATGTGACTCAAGTCTGATTCTTCTACTGTGTGTGAACTCTAAGCAGCTGCATTAAACACCTGCTTTTCAAACCAGGCTCAATCCTATGACTCTGTGAATGTAAACTTTTGTCACCTGCATGAATAACAATCCTTGATCTAGTCAGGACTGCAGTGCTCCTGTGATCCCAGCTTATAGATGGAGGCTAGCATGAGAGGCTCAGCAGCTAAAGCAGCACACCTGGGTCTCCCAGCCTATTAAAAGCAGCCCTTTGCTTCACCTGCTTCACTAAACATTATTATTATTATTTAAGCAGAGTGGTGTGATTCATGTAGGCATTGCTGTGTGACAGGAGGACTTTTCTTGAAACAGCTCGTGTGACGTGAGCTGACGTAAAAACAGTGATGTTAGCTTGATTCTCTTGGCTAAAACTATTTTAAAAAGAGGGTCAATCATGCAAATCTGCCAATAGAAGCCAAAGTTACAGCCCCTCAGAGTTTAAAGAGAAAAGGCCCGTTTCCAACACTCGGTTGTGCAAAGGGAAACAGGCCCACAGTGCCTGAGTGTGTGGGTAATTCTTCAAATAATATTCAAAAGCAAACATTTTTAAGCATGTAAATAAAATTCAATCATTTCTGCTCTTCAATACCTAAGAAATGAAAACTGGCAGATGGTCCCAAAATGTGAAACGCCTGGCTATCTGTGCATTTAGTGCTGCAAGTTTTCACTGTTTACCTTCAGAAGCATAAATCTCTGCACAGATAATGTTCATATGTGGATTCCTGGTTTCTGCAGTTAATTGTGACCCAAAGCGTATTTTTAAAGTGGTTCCAGGCAATAAAGTCTAAAAATAAATACATCTACTTCCTTTTTCTGTGTTCCAGCCTCAGTGACTCTGACACAGTGCTGTAATATTTACACCTCTGATGAAAGCAGAGTTTGTAGTTGCAGAGAAATACTCGACTCATTTTGGGCATTTACGAGCAGGAGCCTCAGAAAGCCCCTCGCTGCTTCACTGGTTAAGAAGCAAAGCAAACATTAGTTCACAGTGATGTTAATTAAGGCCCAAAGTTTAGGAACGAACGTCAGCACTTCACTAATGAATGTAATGCTGATTCATGTGCTTGTTTTGTAATGTGCATGTTGTGCGTTGCTATTTCCCATATTCTTTGGCACTGATAGATGAAGAGTCTCAGGCAGGACCGAGGCTGCCAGCTGCTGACAGTGAGCAGGGAGAGAGCAGCAGAAGCTGGGCAAGAGCAGGGCACCTTCAGCCCCCTTCATCAGTCAGAAATCATTTGGGTGTCTGTGTGAAATGTCTGATTTTTAAAATCTTTTTGTAGACATATTTATTAAATGTTTAACAATTATATAGAAGAAAGACAATGTAAAGAACAAAACATGACAAAACAAAAATGAGTTGAAGTTATGAACTGTTTCTGAGAGACAAATAACACCAGGATCCTTTTTGTGTAGCTGACAGCTGGTAACTGTGCAGGGGCGGGTCTAGCAAAGTGTTGCCAGGGGGGCAGGTAGGGCATTAACAGGGAGAGGGGGGCACAAAGACATACTTTTCTTTCTTGTTCTCATTTAAAATGTCTCACTTTTAATAAATAATTATCTGAATCTTACAACAAACGTTTTCATCTGATGTAAAATGTATAGAAATCCATTATTGTACATAGTCATTTTTTAGGGTCCCATCATAATTTCTTCAGAAGTAAGTACTGCATATGATGCCAGTGTTTCCCACATTTTCTAGATTCTGCACCAGTACTGTGTGTAAAATGCATCAAAAAGTCCGTTTGATTCTTTCTCAGCTGTCTTTCTGTCTCCTTTCACTTTTTAAAGGTTGCCATGTTAGAAAACATATTTTGCCCTGCCGTGCTGTTTATTGATGTGGCAAATGAAAGGTTTATGAAAACATATCTAAATCTGTCATCAGTAATCAGCAATGATCATGTCTCACCTCTAGTCTCTGTCTTAATGTCAGGTTTCCACCGTGTGTTGTAGATGTTCAGGAGGTTAACTCGACCAACAGTCTACTTCCTGTTTAGAATACCAGGACAGGGAGGATGGTGCAGGTTTAAGTTTATTAGACTGATGCATGTATACCAACAAGACAGCGTCCATCACTGTGACAACAGCGTTTGTTTTCATTCAAAGGCTTTATGGTTTTTCCTTTAATACCTGGGGGGCCGGTCTCCAGTCAAAATGCCCGGGACCATTTTTTGTCCCAGTCCAGCCCTGGTGTCAGATCTGCATGCAGTGTCAATGAGACGATCAACAACAGATCAGACAAAACACTCAGGCGGACACTCCTCTGTAGAAGGAAACATGGGAAGTGTGAGGTAATCAGTGCACAACATCACTTTGTATTTCAGGCTGTTTTTATATAGAACTTCAGCACCAATGTAAAAGTTCTGGTTTTAGGAAGATGAAGAACATTTTCAGGAAGGATGCCGTCTGCAAGCAGAGCTGCTTGAACCTCAGCGCTGAGGTCCAGACTACTTCCTGTGAAGCCACGTGATGTAAATCTGCTGCTGTAACTTCACAGTTTACTGAAGCTAAATGCAACGTTACCATATAATCTGTTTTCAACAAAGGTTTCACTCCGTCCGGTGTTGATGGAATGATTCAGGCCGTACTCGTCAGGCTTCCCGTCGACCACACGCATTTCAGTCACAAACCCCGTGACTGACAACAAGGGAAACAGCAGAAGAAAAGATGTGGAAAATACTGGATGATGATGATGGAGGATTAACCGCGGTGGCTAAACTGTTTCCTGTCTTTGTGGGCGTACTCACAGGGAAGTTTCCAGGCACGTCAGTCTTGGTGGCTAAAGTCTCCATTTTCCAACATGTATCGCTACAGGTGCAAAGACACAACATTAATCATCAGTGTAAATATTTTAATGCTGTCCAAACGGTGTTTGCTTTGTCTGTCCTCTCGCACTCACAGAGGAAACGAGGACGCCACCTTCAACCCATCTTCAGTTGGCTCAACCATGGCCGGACTTCCTGTTGGCTTTGTGACAGCAAACCACTTGAAATGAGAGCAAACTGCAGTCAAGCACCACTTACAGCAACCTGTGGACACGCAAATGGAAAGCACTGAGAATCATACAGAAGCATAAGAGCTGTTTATTGTAACACGTGTGTGTGTGTGTGTGTGTGTGTGTGTGTGTGTGTGTGTGTGTGTGTGTGTGTGCACATTAATAACACACTGATGTATGTTAGTTTGATTTATGCTATATCTGAGAAAACAACTGCAGAATTTTACATCAAAGTTTCCAAAGCTGATGTTTTGTTGTTCACTCTGTTTTATATTCATATAGTTTGTTGTTTTTCAATCAGTGGACAAAATAAATATTATCTCACAAAATCCAGGGTGAAACATAACCAAATAACCTAAATGGTGAAGTCATTATAGAAGTACATGTTGCAAAGGTCAGCCTCCTGTATAGACTGCTAAACTGTCTGGGGGGGCCCTGCCTGTCCTCGTTGGATAAGCTCCACCCCTTTTCCATAAGACGGAGACATTTGTATGAAAATAGATGGGCAGTAAAATAAAAAATAAAAAATATTATGGATGACTCTGTAAATCAAAGTCCGCCTGAGGCAGAAGCAGAAACCATGAGGAGCACAGCACCACTCCCAGAAGGGCACGAAGTGAAGCCATAGCTGCTGAAGAGTGAAGACGTGATGATGGAGGAGATCACAGATGAAGATCTGCTGCCTGCTGACTCTTTATATAGAAGAGTGAGACTATCTCCCCACCAGCAGCTGCACTTATACAAACCCCAGGTGCTGGGATGGCTTTGAACATGTGACATTTTCTGCAAACACATGGACAGTTTCATAAGCACAAAGATTATTCCTGCAGCGGCAGAATCGTATCCACTGTGTGAGAGGTGAACGTCAGACAGTTCTTAGAAAATGTAGTTTCTCTTTAAGCTTTTAACGTCTCTTTTACCCCCATTTGTCTAAAACTACTTGACAGCCCTTCATGTCAGAGGTTTATTACCTGTGCAGGATGGAGCACATGGTCTCAGTCAGGCTGGACACGATCACTCCTACAGGAAGTAAATGTGATTTTATTTCACCTGTGAAATGATGAAAAACAGCAGAATAGCTCACGCTAACAAACGGGTGTTGAAATGTTTCATTTTCTGCTGTTTCACAGGTCAAAAAGGGCGTCGAAGCAAACTGAAGCTGAGCTGCTGCTGCTGTTGTAGTGCAGCATCTGCTGTGTGCTTCATCAGAGAACCTTCTGTACACAGCAGACAGAGGCTGCTGCCACTGAAGTCCATCTGCTAGAGAGCTTTAAACACTGGTTATTGAAGTGGCTTTGATGACACTGATACACAGTCTTTGCTGCTGTCACAGGACAGGGATCCACCAGGGAGTAGTTGTCAGGATAAAGAGCCTTCGCTTCTCTAAATATAAACTGGATACTTGTAGGAAACTTTGGGAAGCAGCATTTTTCCTCACATCGTCTAAACTGAAGTTAGCTCAGGTGCTTCTTCCATACTTGCTCTGCAGAAAGCCAAAGAGTTTGGAGCTCTGCAAACATTTGCAGCACAGCTGGATGTTTGTAACTTTGGTCACCTCTGTATCATCCCTCAGATTCTTTCTGCACAGCTTTGAAAACATGACAGCACGAGTGATGCTGAGGAGACGTCCAGTTTAAACAGACCTTTATTCCTGGAACACAAACACATGAAGTGATGCTGCTAAAGAAGAACATTTAATCGCACTAATGAATCAAGCATCTGTTTGTCTGTCAGTCTGTCAACAGTTCCTCTGATCGACTTCAGACTTGGTGGGTATTTTGTTTTTGCAGCGGTCAAAGTCGATCAGCGTGTTGCTTTGTCTGCTGTAAATCTGCCTGTACAAAGGGAAACATGCATGTTTTAGATGCAAACTCACAACATGGCTGCATTTTTGTGATTATGTGTATTTTATATTGATTTATTCTATTATGTTTTGTATATGAATCTTTACAAGTGTGTCGATACAGAGGCTTGATTAAAACAAAGGTCTCAGCTGTGCTGTTAGGGATGCTCTCATATTTGTTTCAAATGTAATAAATCAAAGGATTTCAGGCTTTTCATCCTTTTTATTTGTTTGGTTCTAACAGCAGCTGGATAAAAACATGCAGGTGATGAATATAATTGTGTGATATTATGAGCATTGTGAATAAAGAAAGAGCAGAGATAGTAAAAAGGAAACAGGTGATGGACGTGAGATTTTCAGAACAAAAGCTCCTCAGTGAGACGATCACCTGGACACAAGGTCAGGCAGCTGGGACTCATCTAGAGAGCAAAATGGAAAAGTGATCTGTGCAGAACATCACTGTTGATTGCAGTTATTTACATCAGACTTCTTCTCTGAGATAAGAGCACCATTTGTGGGAAAGATGACAGTATTTCCAGGCTGGATGCTGTTTGCAGGGAGAACTGAATGAAAGTCTCCTGCACCTCAGCGCTGAGGTCCACACCTGTGAACACAGATGAGGTCAATCTGCTGCAGCACGTAGAGCTTTACTGATCAGCAGGTTCAAAGGATTCAGCAGAGCGTA
Organism: Aulonocara sp. 'chitande type north' Nkhata Bay; assembly: GCF_057382095.1. Lineage (NCBI taxonomy): Eukaryota > Metazoa > Chordata > Actinopteri > Cichliformes > Cichlidae > Aulonocara > Aulonocara sp. 'chitande type north' Nkhata Bay. Next base: position 70,792,721 of record NC_141346.1, read on the forward strand.
GAGTCAGAGCTAAATGCCACATCACCATAGAGTTTGTTAACAACAGCTTTCTTTGCCCTTTGTCTCGATGGACTGAATCAGGGATACTCGTCATACTTCACCTCAACCACGTCACTGAGAGACCCCAGCCTGACACAGCAGCAGAGATGATGAAAGCAGAAACAGCAAACAGATGCTTCAGTTGTGTTTCTCTCTGTGTGTGCGCTCACGCCCACTTGTGTGTGTGAACTTTCCACGTACCTCAGCTTATTTCTCCAACATGAGCCATCAGGGCTGAAAAACATCACTAACACATGAATTCTTTCTCTTTTTGTTATCACCTGTGATCATGTGTCTCATGTTTCTGTCATTCACCAGTTCTTGTAGAGTTACGTGTAACTAGACTTCTGTGGGACGTAAATGATTGTTTTGTATGCAGATCTGTACAAAGGATGTAAACACTTGATTACAAAGGAGATCTCAGCTGTGTTGTTGTGGATGGACTTCAACGTATTTGTTAAAAAAGAGAATAAAGCAAAGTGTTTTAGCTGTTTGGGAGTTTTTGTTTGATTCCATTCAGTTTTATTTCTATGGAGTCAAATAATAAGAAAGGCTCTAGAACAGCCCTGAGTTTGTCCAGGTGACACTCCTCTGAAGAACAAAGACAAAGAGGAAGAAGGGGATTCGTTTTCAAGTCTTGTTTCTTTCAAAATAAAAGCTGAAATGTTTTGGAAGCATGATAATATTTCAGCCAGGATGCCGTCTCCAAGGAGACCTGCACCTCAGCGCTGAGCTCCACATCACGCCCTGTGAAAGCACAGATATAAATCTGCTGCAGTGAGAAGAACTTTACCCAACACAAGTGTAGAAGTAGACATTTGACTTTACCTACAACCTGTTAACAACAAAGCTTTCATTGCCTCTGTTGTTGATGTCATGTAGGACTAATCATACTTCACATCAGCCATGCACACGTCAGAGGATCTCCAGGCTTTCAGTAATAAAGCCAAGCAGATGATGTGAACATAGCAATAGTAAAACATGCATCATAATCAGCTGTATGTGTCGACTATGTGGCACCTCAGTCTTGTTGGCATGAAGAAAAGTTGTGTAACATGTAGCATAAGGGCTGCAAAGACATCATGTAGACAGCAGTCGTCTGTTAGTCGTAACGTATCTCCTGTTAAAGAGTTAAATGTGCGTTCTCCATCTCTGTCCTCTCACAGCTCGCCGTACACCAACTCCAGCTGTGGTAACCATGGCTGTGCCCATCAACACGCTGAAGCTGAGACGCCACCCGTCACTATGGCGACTCCAATAGGGTTACCTGTCAGCTGTGGACGCATGAAAGGAAAACAGCAGAAACACAGACATGTTTACTGGAACATTTCCTATTGACAGCTTTATGGAAAAGTGGGTTTAAACACTTTTCTATGTTTTATTTTGTTTATTTATGGATTTATTGTGAAAGGAATTTCAAAGGTTTAATTTGACCTTTCCCCTGTTTTTCATACAGACTGGAGACGAATGGATGGTGCTTTCTTTGTTTGTCTAAAGATAATGAATAAAACTCTACACACATCTTAAACCACCCTCCTTTCTATATATTTTGTTATATAAATGGAAAGTATATAAGACACAAACTGAGCTTATATGATACTAAGGACCCTGGAGGTCAGTCCACCTTTATAATTCAGCACAGCCTGGAGTCTTGGTCTTTTCTTGGATGTTGGTTCCCTTTGTTTCCATCCTCTGTTAAGATGTTTCAGTAATGTTGAGGTCTGGGGAGGCCAATCCATGGCTGACGTCCTGTGATGCTGCATTAGCAGTTTGTTCATAGTGAAAAATGAAGCCACTGCCAATCAGACATTTGCACAGTGGATCAACTTCTGATGGTACTGTCCTGAATTCCACACCTATAATATGTTTGCACGTACTGATGAATATGTGCAGCTGATTTTCAGTCCAGTTCCTGTGTGACAGACGCCAGTCTTTCTGCCTGTGTCCTTCCTTAACAATAGAGCCATCCTTCCACTGAGACTGTTTCTGATGAGGCTTCACTGAGCAGTAGATGGATCCCTCAGCTCATCTAATCGTCCTATTTCTAACACATGACTGTCAGAAACTGTTAATCTGCTGCAGCTCTTTAACTCCTCCACTTCTTTTTTTGTAATCTCTTAGTTTCCTCATCTTTAAGGTGGCACTGCACACCAGATCCAAAGTCAACATGCTGTTATATAATGGAGTTGAACCTGTAATGGAGTTTGATTTAAACCAATCAGCAATTAAGTGAATGATGATGAGCAAAGATGGTGGAGGTGGTGGATGAAGACCCGGACAGCTGTGGTTGGCTCCTCGTATAGAGCAGAGTGAGGTTGTGTTTGCACATTATTATAAAACCATGTTCACCATATATTTTAGCTGCAGACAATAACATGATTTCTTTGCTGTGGTGATTTTATTCCACTTTGGTAAAATGGAAAACCATCATTTCTTGCTGTAATTCACACATTATTCCAAGAGCCTCAACACAAGCCTTGTAGTCCGACCATATATAGACAAATCAATAGTTGTGTTTGTAACAGCTCATGAACATGAATCGTTCCACATTACTTTAAAATCATTGTAAACTAAACTGGAATAAATGAGTGTTTATATATAGTTTTGTCTCAGCTGTTCATACACAGTGTTTCAGTTCTTATCAGAGTCCCACCGTCTCACTGTGGTGAACCTTTAGCTCTGTTGGAAGCGTGTTGTTAGACCAGGTTTCCCTCATTTAAAAATAATCTCTCATTAGAAATGGACATGATGTCTAAGACATAGAAATGCTTATTATGGGTTCACTTGATGTCACTGAAAAGATGCACATGGGTAACGTGCAGGCCATCCTGCTCCGAGGTTTATCTCCTCACCTCGAGTCTGCGACACTCTCTCCGTGTCCTCTCAGATAAGGGCGCGCACATTTCTGCACGATCTTCTAAATTACAAAGAGCGATTCACAAAACAGAAGCTCACAAAACACTCATCACAAACCAAAAATGGCTGCACTGAGCGTCAAACTGTCACCAGAATTTACTGATAATCTAAAGACTCACAGAACTCATTTTGTCTCATTGTGTCTTAGTTTGAGACATAAGTGCATGATCATAATACTGTGTAGTTAGATGAGACAGAGCTGATGCTTGCTCTTAATTATCCTCTTCATGTTTCCCGAGCCTCAGCAGTGGAAGCTACCATGGATAGAAAGACTATGACTCATCTTAAATCTCAAATCTTTGTCTCCAAAGAGCTGCTGATGTGTCCGATATGATCCACAAGCTTAAACTAGGATTATAAGTGTGTGCAGTGATGTGTGTGAAACCTCTGAGGACTCACACGTGTGTGCTTCAGCCCACACACACATATGAAGCACTGCGACCTCACACAGAAGTGTTTTACACATCCAGCCTGAATCCTGATCATTTCTACAGTTTATTAAGTTCAGCTTCACCTGAACATCAGTGATGAAGCTGCTCTGACTCCATCACAGCTCACAGCTGTTGGAATGAGTCAAACAATGAAGAAGGTTCAGAAACAGCTGATGATTTTACAGAAACATGATGCAAACATGAAAATGGACACATGATTTTTTATTAACAGACACTGTTTATGTTTCACTGTGCATGACGTCATCAACACTGACACCAGGGGGCGCTCATCAGCAGCCTGAGGAACTGTGATAATGGGGGGAGACGCAGTGTTGTGTGTACTGCAGTCGGACAGAAGGAAAAACTTCCTCCTGAAAACATTTTCATCCTTCCCAAAAGTGTTTGAGTCAAATGTTACAAATATATAAATACAATAAAACACAGGGTCTTACATAAAATTAGTGATGCAGTTGTGCACTGAGCACCTTTCCAATGTTCCTTCCTCAGATGAGTCCAGCTGCTGAACACATTAACATCTGTATGTAAATGTAGCCGAGAACCAACCTGAGCACTGCTGGGAAAATACAAAGGCAACCATCAAAGTGCTGTATTATCTTATTTATTCTGAATGTTGACTTAGATCCACACCACGATTTATGAAACTATAGAACTAAAATAACAACAATCGTCTGCTTCTTTAAAATTTCTTTCATTACATCAAACCAGTGAAAACTGAAAAAAACAAAGAGCTGTTAGCATGTTCAGACCAACTTTGAGACAGAGACTGTAAAGTTCTGCACTTTAAATCCTGCCTGTGTTCCTGCAAATGATTCACACTGAAAGTATCTTAGTTTAGTATTGAGTGAGCCACAAAGCAGCCTGATAGCTTTAACCTCTGGGGGGTCCTAGAAAAATGCATACACTATCGGGCTTAGAGCCACAAATCGACCACGCCCTAAAAAGTGCTGTAAAAAATTTATATATTAATATTTTTTTCCACTTTAAATTAGCCAATCTTTTAGACCTACTTCTCCTTGAAATATTCATGTCAAGTTTTAATTACATTTCGCAGTTTTTAACCCTTTTAATCGCAGTTTAATTACATGAGCGCACCGTTGTTTTTAGCCCCCCAAAACAAAACGAAATATTTAAAAAAACAAACATTTGAAGTAATATTTGATTGTTATTATAATTAGGCCTTTAGATGGACTAAAGATTGGTACCAACCTTCATTTTGATCGCCTTTTATTTTTTTTTCAGGACCAGAAAATGGTCTCCAGGCGGCAAATGCTCCTCCTCTAGGCCGAAATCAGTGCATCCTCCCGGGTTAACTCCCGACGATGACCGGGGCATGTTGCGTCGGACCCCTTTTTCCAACACACACGTCCGGTACCACGTCACAACAAATACGTCATTTCCTGTTGATTAAAAAAAAAATGCACCCTCAAACGGTCCTAGGGGCCGAAAATGGTCCCGCCCGATCAGCGGGCGAAGCCGCTACTGCACGCCGGAAATGAGGCTTCGTTTCCCGCAGGTCTGTTTAAGCAGCCCGCTGTTTTCCAGCCCGGGGTCAAATGTGGAGCAAGGGCGCCACCCGGTGGACAAATAAAAAAATTACAACTCTAAGGCCAGTACTGCAAACGGAAACGGAAACATAACCGATCACGATCGATTTGACCGTAATTTTTTTGCCGTGAAAAATAGCGTTTATAATGGGTTTCAATGGGGCACAAATCGACCACTAGGACCGATAGTGTAAGTTTGTCTGTAGCTTAGCCACTGAAGCTAATTTCCGGAAGTCATACTGAAATTTTAACAGTAAATGTGACCGAACTTTTTTTTGCAGACTTTCGCTATATTCCATTCAACACAGTGCAAATGGCGTGTAAATGAACAATGAAAAATGGCACAAATCGACCCAAGACCACCCAGAGGTTAAAACAGTAAAAGTAAATGAAATTGACAGTTTCAGTGTAGCTGGATCTATTATTGGGGGGTCATGACCCCCGTAACCCCGCCTGGTCCTGAGGTCAAATCCACCATCTTTGTTTCAGTGCTTCATGTTCTCTCGTGTTTGTGTGCGTCCTCTCCGGTACTCCGGCTTCCTCCCACAGTCCAAACACATGCAGTTAGTGGGGTCAGGTTAGCTGTGAGTGGTTGTGTCTCTGTGTTATTCCACCTTAATCAATGACTTCCTGTTAGCATGAAGTGCTTCTGTAGGACTGATGTCATTTTCATGGTTGGATCATTTAAATGAAGCTGGACTCAGATGCAGTAAATAAGCTGATTGATCATTAATGAATAAAGCTGGTCAAACACATCACGTGGACACATGTGATTGTGTGTTGTAGTATTGATCCCAATGCTGGTATCAGTCCTGGATCAATAACACTGGATGGATGCGTTCAGCATGGAGCCCTGAGCTGTGTTACAGACAAACATGGAAACTGACAGGTCTGTGTCATTCACAGTCTGTAACACTTCTAAACAACAGAGGCTGACCCAAGTGCCTCAGAGCCAGGCACGCTCACATCACAGCTCTCTAAATAAGCCAGTTTCAAAATAAGAGCTGAAAGCTGTGTTTGCTTGTGTTAGCTTATTATTGTGGAGACTAACATTCAGTGATCATGTGTTCAGACTCATAATGATTACTCTCAGAAATCCTGATCTTTGTATTTACTGTGTGTTGGATCAATAACTGAGATTCATGGTATCACACAGCTGTGCTGCTGCTGATGTCAGCACATCTGGAACAATACGAGGTATCTGCTACCAGACTGAGCAGGACGTGAGACCTGTGGACTGTTTAAAGCTGTCCCTCCACAGCTCACTCAGACCTGATCCACACCTCAGTGATATTCTCTGACTTCCTCAGTAGAGACAGAAACCATTCAGATCTGGGACCATCAGCTGACTGATGATGTCACACAGACTGTGTTTTTCAGGAACAGTGATTCTGATGTGAGCCTGCTAGCTGACAGCAGACCTGATGAAAGCACATGTTCACATCTGTGAGGACAGACTGGACTCTTTGACTGCACCTTGGTTCTCCTCAGAGGTCTGTACAGGAGCATGTCCACCCCCACTGAAGATCTCAGTCACTGTGAAACATAGAAAGCTGCTTGTGTGGCCTCTGCCTCACATGTAGATACAGCTACAGGTTTCTCTGTCAGTCAGACTGAAACAGTGTCCTGATGCTGCATCATTCAGCTCTGTGCCCCAGTCAGCATCACTGGGAGCTACCAGTGTTTCTGCCCTTTTCCTGTAACACTACACTCAGCACAGGCTCAGCTGGTATCCAGTGTTGGACTTTGGCTTCAGCTGCTGTGATAGATCCTCTAACATAGATC
>NC_141346.1:70809456-70871956 GCF_057382095.1 Aulonocara sp. 'chitande type north' Nkhata Bay
TGGAGAAGGATGGAGTTAGTGTTCCTGTGCTAACTGATCCCAAATGGCTCATGGACTCAGCTTTTCTTGTTGATATGACACATGAGCTTAATGTACTGAACAAGACGTTACAAGGCCAGGGGCAACTTGTCAGTGCTGCCTATGACAACGTGAGAGCATTCTCCACAAAACTGGCGCTCTGGAAAGCTCAGCTCTCTCAGACAAACCTTTGCCATTTCCCAGCATGCAAGGCACTCGTGGATGCAGGCACACCATTCAGTGCTGACGAGTATGTTGATGTCATTTTGATGCTACAGGAGGAATTTGATAACAGATTTGCTGACTTCAAGACACACAGAGCCACCTTTCAAATGTTTGCGGACCCCTTCTCCTTTGATGTGCAAGATGCCCCTTCTGTGCTTCAAATGGAGCTCATTGAGCTGCAGTGCAACTCTGAACTCAAAGCAAAGTTCAGGGAGGTGAGTGGAAAAGCAGACAAGCTTGGACAATTTTTGAGAGAATTGAGCCCTAGTTTCCCTCGGCTTTCCCGAATGTTCAAGCGGACCATGTGCCTTTTTGGTAGCACATACTTGTGCCAAAAGCTCTTCTCCACTTTGAACTTCAATAAGTCCAAGTACAGGTCCAGACTTACGGATGATCATCTTCAAGACATACTGAGGGTCGCAACTGCTTCCTCCTTCAGGCCAAATCTGGCTCGGCTATGCGAGAGGAAACGCTGCCAGGTCTCTAGCAGCAAGGAGTAGGCAAGAGAAGCCATGTTCAGAAGAACAGTTCATTTTCTACAGTGTTCCATTCATGTTCAGAAGAAGGTTATAGAACTGTTAATACAGACATTTCAATCTAAATACAGCAGATATAGAAGACTGAAAGAAAAACACAAGTTCACTGACTAAAAATATCTTATTATTATTTTATTTATGTATTACAGATTGATTTATTTTCTTATTAATTCTTAATTTGTTTATTTATTTTTCATATTTTGTGTTAAAAAATAAAAATAAAGAGATTTGAGAAGATTGGAATTTTTTAACCATGTCTTTCTTGTGGAAAACCTAATGCGGCCCAGCCTCACCCAGACTCTGCCTGCAGCGGCCCCCAGCTAAATTGAGTTTGAGACCCCTGTCCTACACCATAAATCAGTAAGAGAGGGTACGACCTCTCTCATGGCCCCAAGTGGTGTGTGCATGCCAGAGCACTCTGGAAGGCACACAGAGTCTTTACAGACTACTAAGGATCAAACCTCTATCATCATCCAATCGATTATAAAACTAAGCATGTATGAGTAAATATTTTTAAGCATATCCCATATGGAAAAGACTAAAAACTTATATGATGAAAGTCATACTCACGAAAGTGGCCACTTTCTCATTACTTTCATATATTGTTTTAGTAAGTATCGAAAACATACAAGTTTCATTATATAATTTTTCAAGGGATCTTATATCTGTTTTCACTCTTGTATGCTTTTCATACAAGTTTCACACAAGACAGATACAAACTTTATAAGATTTATATATCTTTTCCATATGGGAAATGACAATCAACAATATAAAGCTTACAGCTGGTTTTAATAACAACATTTATTTGTTTCTCAAATGAGAAAGAGCTATCGAGAAACACTCCTAAATCTTGAGTTCTTAACTTTTCCAGTGGGCCAAATTCAACATTATCTGCTAATGCTAAATAGGCTGCCGTTATTAACTAATGCTAATTGGATGTGAATTAGCATTATGCACTAATGCTAACACTTACTTTTTAACAATGTGAGTAGCTAATGCTAACACTATTTCCCTTAACTTTATAACAATGTGAACGGCTAATGCTAACACTCTTTTCCCTAGCAATACAACATCTGAGCTGCTAATGCTGAGTAGGTCGCCATTAGCACCTACGTCTAATTAAAGGCAAATACGCATTAGAACCTAATGCTCATATCGTTTTCCTTTGCTTTATAACAATGTGAGCAGCTACTGCTAAATAGCATTAGCTAATAACAGCAGTCTAATTTAATGTAAGTTAGCCTCATTTGCATTATAACGATGTGAGGAGTTAATGCTAAGTATGCTGCCATTAGCAGCTAATTCTAATTAGGGGTGAATAATTATTACCAGCTAATGCTAATATCGTTTTCTCTTCCCTTTTAACAATGTGAGCAGCTAGTGCTGGGTAGGCTGGTGCTAGCAGCTAATACTAAAGCTAAAGCTAATTTGATGTGAATTAGCATTACATTAGTGAGGAGTTAATGCTAAGTAGACTTCCATTACAGGTAATGCTAATTTTAGGTATTTAGGAATTGGCAGCTAATGCTAATACCATATTTTCTTGCATTATAACAATATGACCAGCTAATGCTAAGTAGGTTGCCGTTATTAGCTAATACTAATTTGAGGTGAATTAGCATTATCCGCTTATGCTAACAATGTTTTTTCTTACTTTTTAACAATATGAGTAGCTAATCTGAACATTTTTTTAAATTTAATTTTAACTTTTCCCCTGCGATGTGAAGAGGTAATGCTAAATAGCACGCCATTAGTGGCTAATTCTAATTTTAGATGAAAAAGCATTAAAAGCTAATGCTAATACCATATTTTCTTGATTTATATCAATATCAGTAGCTAATGCTAGGTATGTAGCCATCATTAGCTAATGCTAATTTAGGTGAATTAGCATCATCCGCTTATGCTAACAATGTGTTTTTTTACTTTTTAACAATACGCCATTAGTGGCCAATTCTAATGTTAGATGAGAAAGCATTAACAGCTAATGCTCATACTGTTTGCTTTGTAAGAATGACAGCAGCTAATGATACGAAGTCTACCGTTGTTAACTAATGTTAATTTGATGTGAATTAGCATTATCCGATAATGGTAACTCTTTTCCCCTGCATTACAACGACGTCAGGAGTTAATGCTAAGTAGGCTGCCATTAGGGGCTAACTCTAATTAGGGGTGAACAATTATTAGCAGCTAATGCTAATACCGTTTTCTCTTTCCTTATAACAACTTGAGCAGCTAATGCTAATTTGATGTGAATTAGCATTATATTAGTGAGCAGTTATTGCTAAGTAGGCTACCATTAGCAGCTAAAGCTAATTTGAGGTGAATAAGCATTAGTAGCTAACGCTAATACCCTTTTCTCTTGTGTTATAATGATGTGAAACGTTAATATTGTTCTCAAACAACAGAATGAGAATGAAATATTGATTCTAACAGGGCCCATAAACAGTATTAGCTTAGCAGCATTAGCTTATCAGAGTTTCCATCATGGTCACATAAATCCTTAGCAGAGCAAAGTGGCCTACTTAGCAATAGCTGCTCAAGTTGTAGAAAGCAAGGGAAAACAGTAATAGCATTAGCTGCTAAATGTGCACTTGAGAACAAATTTATTGTTAATTCAGCTGTGAATGTAGAGTTTGTCATTATTTAAGCTTCCATTTCCAAATGTTAGCTGCTCCTGTCTGCCTCTTTGTCACAAACACAGACTGAAATGATTCACAGCCTTGTTTCATCCTTCTGTCACTGTGGACATACAGCATGGGAAACATACACATGGCTGACACTTTATTAGGTACACTGGTATCTATCTCAGGTACACCTGTGACCTAAATGTTCCTGCAACCAGACTCCTTGGAGACCCCTACATAAATATCCATGAACTATCCAGCTAGACTAGTGTGTCTGTCCCTGAAAATATTCCTGCATGTGTGATTGTTCATGTCTCATCTGCAGGAAACAAACAGGAAGTGAGTGAAGGACACAGGAAATGTTTCCAGCTCTTCCTCCTCTATCAGACATTCTCTCCATACCTGAGAGTGTCCAGTCTCCAGCCTGGATCCTTCAGTCCAGCCGACAGCAGCTTCATTCCTGAGGGACCTGGATGATTGTAGCTCAGGTCCAGCTGTCTCAGATGGGAGGGGTTGGAGGTCAGAGCTGAGGCCAGAGAAGTACAGCCTTCCTCTGTGATCAGACAGCCTGACAGACTGCAGACACACAAAACAACAATCAATCTGTCAACAATCGTTTTCTCTTCGTCACAATAACATCTATCCATCCATACATCCATTCAATGTAACTTTATTTATAAGTGACAATACCCAACAGACAACAACAGTCATCTGAAGCTGTTTAACAGTGTAAGGTAACCGCCTCCACTGTGAGCAGCACTTGGTGATGGTGGGAAGAAGAACTCCCTTTGACACAAAGATCCTCCCAGTGAAAACAGGCTCCAGGAGGAGCATCTACCATGACTGGTTGCAGGGTGAGGGGAAAGAGAAGAACATGAACATCAAGAATGCAGCGAGTGGTAAAATAATAATAATAATAATGGATTGGATTTATATAGCGCTTTTCAAGGCACCCAAAGCGCTTTACAATGCCACTATTCAGTCACTCTCACATTCATACACTGGTGGAGGCAGCTACGGTTGTAGCCACAGCTGCCCTGGGGCAGACTGACAGAAGCGAGGCTGCCATATCGCGCCATCGGCCCCTCTGGCCAACACCAGTAGGGTAAAGCCCAAGGACACAACGACCAGGACAGAGAGCCCAGGGATCGAACCGGTGACCTTCCGGTTACAGATGCGATTCCCAACCCCCTGAGCCACGGTCGCCCTAAATAAAGATTTGACTTCAGTGTGCTCAGTGTTCCTGTCTATTCCTAACATATTCCTAACACGATAGCTGCACTTTAGAGCTCTAAAACTGGAACTGACACATAAAAATACTGAGAACACAGACTAGCAGCCACTGCATGGCCTCGAGTACGTATGTGGTGCGTTCAAAGAGCATCAGCATAGACATGGTGGGTTCAACAATATAGGACATAACAATTTCTATGGCGAAAATACTATCAATGAATGAGCCATAACATTTTAGCCATGTAAACATGTTATCAGTGGGCTTTCCAACAACTTGCATTGATCATTAAAGGATAAAATACGTGAGTCGAGGTCACTACGAGCCATGCGAGGGTCAAACATGGCAGAGAACCTTCCAGCAGCATCTTGGTTTATAATCCGCCTTTGGATCATCAGTTTAGGAGATGAAGGATCCAAGTAAAATAACAAGTTAAAAAATATGCAGCTATGGTCACTCACATGGACATCCTCCACACATACATCATGTATATTTAAACCCAGGGAGAAAACAAGATCCAGTGTGTGACCCTTTGTATGTGTGGGGCCAGAAACATGCTGCCTAAAGTTAAAAGACTCAGTGACAGTGATGAGCTCAGCAGCAGTGTTACAGGATGCTTCATCAATATGACGGCTCAAATCTCCCAACCTTCTCCAATGAAATGATGGATGTCAGAAGGTCATTAAATTCAGTTAGAAAGACCCCATCAGGTAGAATAAAATACAATAACTGGTTTTTAGAGAACTGACCATCATCTGTGACTCAAATGCAGAAAAGGAGTCCGAGGTCATCAGACTGCATGTGAATCTGTCCTGGTAAACAACAGCGAGTCCTCCACCACGTCCTAAAAGACGCGGAGTTCAGATGACGGAGCAGCCAGCCGGGCAGATTTCATTCAAGTGGACATAATCAATGTTCCCTCTAAGCTGCGCACGGGCGCAATCCGCTGACACGCTCTCTGCACACAGAGTATCTGCATTGCGCACAAAAAGATATCTAACAGGCTGTGAGGCTCCTGAACTCTCTGCCCCCCTCTCACGGACAATAACCATATCCAACTTCTTAATAGCAATGAACTGGTCTGCATTGGTGCATCATATCTTTATTCTCTTCCCCCCCCCCCCTCCTTCTTAAATAGATAACTATCATATCTGATATCATATCTCACAGTACAATAATATTGAATGGGTTGCATTGTTGTACTTTGTCATGTTTCTCAGGTCTTTGTCTGATTTTCTACGAACATTACTTGTCATGTTCTCATGTTGTTGCTAAGGATTGTCTTATTGCATTGGAGTCACACTGGGTTAAATATGTACACTTGGGTTTTAAGGGGTATTTATTATTTTCTTCTTTTTTTTTGGGTTGTATGGAAGCCCCAAACGCAATTTCATTGTTCTTGACAATGACAATAAATAAATAAATACTAAATACTAACCTGAATTGAAATTAAAATAAATACGTTAACAATTCTGCTTTGCAGTGTTAGTCAGTGACTGGCTGCTCCAGTATTTAGAACGATGCCGCCTTATCCCATAGTCCAGCCAATGATTCACATTCGTATATACGCAGCTAATCAACGTCGCTGACGGGCTATGACAGCGTCCTCATGTGCCGACACCGGTGTTTTGGTTGATGTAGAGTGAAGCCACGTTAATGACAACGTGATCCAGTGATCCAAGGGACCGCTCAGGGAGTTTGTGTGTTCGCTCAGACACATGAAACATTAGAGGGAACATTGGACATAATTCTTATTTTGCTGCCACGTCTCAGTCAGACACATGAAATCTAGAGACTCTTTAATAAAGAGATCGCTTAGAATAAATGATTTGTTTGTTATGGAGCGAACGTTAAGCGGGGCCAACCGAGTTGATGACGGTCGATCTGCAAAATCAACAGCTGACTGCAGCGGCACTTGAAATAAAGACAATGCAGACCTGTGGACCTGCTGGGCAGGGCAGCGACTCCAGAGCTGGGGGAAGCAATGATCGATGAGCAGACATAGCTGTTATCAATAAAAACAGTGAACGTTTGACGGACACACCGTGAGAAAAAGTGCTTCTGAGCCACAGAGCCCAGGTCCCAGTCACCGGCGTAACATATTAACTAAATGTCAGGAGAGGAAGTGGACGCAGGCACCAGGATTCTCCCCACAGCCAAGAAGCTAGCCTCTGGTAGCTTCTCAGTTTCACCTGGACGTCGGCCCTCGTTCCCCTTTTCCATCTCTTGAGGGTGAAAGTCCTGCGGGTTGTGAAGAGTAGCACACCAGGGGAGGAAGAGTTTTTCTGTTCAGCTGTTACAGTAGCTCTCCACTGAATCTTTGATGTTAAACCCTTTAAGACGCTTGAACACTGCTAGCACGGCGCCCACAGAAACGCAAAGCAGGAGATGAAGCATCGCTGAATATGTTTCCAAACCAACTTCATTCTAAGCCAAAGACTAGAAAATATGGTGAAGCAAATCTGCCCTTTGGCTTCACCTGCACAGGTGCTGAGGTAGGTCCCTGCGTCGGGAGCAGCGCTGGGCTCTTCCAATCATGGACAAACAGGATCCCACATTCTTAATTTTTAGTTCACAAACACTTGTTGTAGTGACTAACTACTCCTGACATTTTGGAGATGTTTGCTCTTTATAGAGTAAAGTTACAGCGGGATACAAATAACATCAGGCTGATCCTGCCACGATTTGTTCCCTCGATTCAAATCACAGACAAACAGGATCCCACAGCTGTTTATGTTTTTGAACCCATTTTGCAAAGAGAGGCATTTTTTGAAAATGTATTGACAGCAATGTTGATTAGTATTACAGAAGAAGAAAAAACAACTACCCGTGACGCCTTTGTAAATGGAGGGACAGTAACTGCGTGTGAAACCTGCAGATACTCAGAGTAACAGTATTTTGTCTCTGTCTGCCATTCTGCAATTCATCTCACATAAACAATAACGTGACGTGAAAAAAGGCGCAACCTTTGACGTTGCCAGATGAACTCTGTATTCCTCGTCCGCAAAAAAGGAGTTTTAAAAAAATCTCAGTTTTTGGTGATTTGAAACACTGTTTGGATGAAACAGCTGCGTTTTCAAAAATACCCGTGTAGGTGCGGACGTAGCGTAAAAGATTTAGTAGTTTATTTTCTTACTACCTGTAATTTATTGCAGATTACTTGTATTTGCTTAATTGTTTACTAAATGTTTGAGGTGTGAAATAAACCGCAATGGAGCAAAATATGGGCGTGTGTGGTTGGAGGATGTGTTAGTGCGTGTGCGTGCTGTTCACGCGCCGGGGGGGAGGCGAACGTTTTTCGTGTAAAACAAAGGGGGGCCCAGCAAAAAAAGTTTGGGAACCACTGCTGTAGTGCCATTTTGGGGAGCAGTTCAAGTTGCTATACATCAATACAACCGTTATAGCCCAAATTTTTATAATATGTATGCATTCAGTCCATAGTAACTACATATACATATATACATATACAGCAAAAAGTGCAATAAACTAGAACAAATTGAAAATTGTTTTGTTTTGTATTTTTACATATATTTGTAGTTAGAGAAATTTAAGAGGTTTATCCCTCAAAACGGAAGAACTAAAAAAGTTGCACAAAATAGTTTCCAACCACAGGAAATGTAATTTGAGTGTATCCATAGTTGTATTTTTGAGATACACCAAATTGTATATACTGCATGAAAACCTAAAATAAATACTACCATGTGAATTTGCAAGAAAAACTTCAGTGCATCAAAATAAACTATTTCCAACTGTGTAATTTGAGTTCTAAGCCTCCCAGAAACTATACTGAAAGGGTAAACTCAAACATGACTTTTAAAAACACCAGTGTAGGCTTCAAGGTAAAAAAAACCAAACAAACAAACAAACAACTAGAATTTTCGCAAAAACGACGTCACTTCAGGTTTCGGGCAGGTAATGGCGGACATACGATAGTTTGGGCTGACATCTATTCCAACGTAGGAAGTGCTATGAACATCTGATCGGATTGGCAAAGCGTGTTTCTGGAATATTACTTTTTTGTTGCTGCAAGTGCTTTTCATGCAACTTTTGCAAAGCTATGTGTGGAAGGAAACGGTGACCTAGGATAAGCTGGATACATAAGATGTAAGTACAACTCCGGTTTCACATGCAAAAATAAAAATTATTGCACTAGCTTGTGTGGTTGCCGATCTACAGGCATTTAAAAATAGTTACGCAAAACTGAGCGTTCCCACTCTGACCGGCCTGAAAGGGTTAACAGTATCTCCCAATCATAATTTAAAGCAGCAGAAATTAAGTCAGAACTCAAAAGAGCAAAAATGACATTACAAAAAATGATTGACGACAGTGAAAAACTACATTGTTGCCTCCAGCAAGCTGCAGCGGCGGCAAAGCCAAACACAGGCGCCATCTTGTTTGACAGAAGAACGTAGCACACAGCAGCTACAAGCATAGAGTGCACCACTATTGTTCAAATGGAAGAAATAGAAAACACTCAATAAATCCTTCCACAGCTGAAACTAATGTAGACAATGTCAGGGGAGGAAGTCAAACTGAACTTATGACACCAAGCACGATAACTACCAAAATAATGCAGTAAAGTAAACTAAGAAACCCTAAAGCAACTAAACAGAGCAGCTAGCAATAAACAAGAAGTGTAAACTATAAAAACATAGAAGCTAAATGCTAACATGGCTAACACTATCATCACTGTATGTAGCCCGACTCTTCTCACAGCAACATACAACTGTCATGGCTAGACATCTCACTGATTGGCTCATGTTAGCTTGTGAAAATATAACGTCCCAGCAGTACTAGCTGTTTTATATACTGTTTAAAATAAGCTAAATGTGCTTATAATGTGTAAATAAAGGCTGAAGCAGCTAGCACTGTTAGCATCAGCACCAAGCCCTGTTACATTTGTACACTGTTAGAGCAATGGCTCCAATCTACAGCCTTTAAAATAATGATTAAAATGCTGTGATTGCAGCCATTCCCCAACTCTCTGTGAATGGTTCTCATGGCTATTGATCAGTGGGCTTTGATCAGTGGGCTTTGATCAGTGGGCTTTGATCAGTGGTCATGAGAATTTGCATAATTATGATTAAGGAACTGACCTCCCAGCCCATTGTTCCTTCAGTGGGCTGGTTTCAGTCATTATGCAAATGTACTGTTTATAAGATTGAAACCTGCAGTCAGCCGAGATTGAAGAAGTCACCTGGATGATGATGAAACATTTCTCCCACAAAACGCCACGTCCAGATGAACAGAATCAACTTTTGGAGATTTACTTACCTGGATGATTATTGGTTATTGGTAACTTTATCGTCCCTAACGGGAAATTGATTTGCAGTATGTCCGTACAAGCAAACAAACAGGCAACCAACACATCACATACACACTCCAAAATAATATAATATAATATAAGCCTGAGAAAACAACCTAGATTTTTCATCAAAAAAGTACAATGTGCAATGGCAACAACACATATGGTTCAGTGTTATTAACTATGATAATAGCAGTAGGTACAAAAGACAATCTATGTCTCTTTGTCTTCACTGCAGGCACTTTATAACGACGACCTGATGGAAGCAGTTGAAAATCATTAAAGAGAGGATGATCTGAACACAACATGACAGAGGTCGCCTTCCTCAGCACATGCCTGTTATAAAAGTCCACAAGCTGGACCTGAGACCTCCCTGAAATCTTACCAGCCACTTTAACCAGGTTGTTAAGTCTGGTCTTATTATTCAGAGACATATTACCGTACCAAGCAATGATACAGAAAGTTAAAACAGATTCAATAAAACTTTTATAAAAAACGAGTCATCATTGCAGATGAAACATTGAAACCTCTCAACCTCCTTAAAAAGTCTTTGTTGAACCTTTTTCACTGTAGCAGCAAGATGTGACTCAAAGCACAGAGCTTTATCAAGAACAACCCCCAAATACTTATAACTGTCCACCAGTTCAATGGCTGCACATTTACCACTGTTAGCGCAGGATGAGGGGATGTCTCCCTGAAGTCAATAACCATGTCCTTGGTTTTCAAGGTGCTGATCATTAAGAAGGACTGATCACACCACGAAACAAACTCATCCACAACAGGCCCATGGGAATCCTCTTCACCATGAAGGAGGCTTACAATGACTGTGTCATCTGCGTATTTAATGAAATGCCTGTTGGCCTGTGTACTGCGACAGTCATTAGTGTACAAAATATACAGTAGAGGAGAGAGACAACAACCTTGCGGTGAGCCAGTGGAAGAGTTCAGCTGTTTGGAAAAACAGCCGTTCACTCTCACACACTGAGATCTGTCAGTTAAAAAGTCTAAAACCCAACCAACGAGATTAAGATCAAGTGTAAACTGGTTAAGAAGTTTATCAGCTAAAAGATGTGGCTGGATAGTATTAAAAGCTGAAGAAAAATCAATAAATAAGAGCTGAGCATGAGCTTTGGCGCCATCAAGATGGCGATAAAGGAAGTTCAACAGAGTGACCACTGCATCATCAACACGTCTACGAGGCCTGTATGCAAATTGTAGAGGGTCTATAAGCTTCTCTACTTGCTAACTGAGAGTCTGAACTAAAACCAGGAAGACTTATCTTATTACAGTCACTGTAACAGTGACCAGTCATGTGTTTCATGCCTGCCCAGGCCACCCTTAAGTTATTGCTACCCATCTCCGCCTCTACCTTATCCTTGTATTTTACTTTGGCTTTTTTAATTTCTGATCTGATCTCCTTCCTAATTTCTCTAACTTTCAAGATATTCCCTTCAATAAAAGCTTTTTTCCTTTCATGAATCAGCCTCATAAGACCTTTTGAAGACCATGGTTTGTTATTAGGAAAAAAATGGAGATGGTGTCAGTCGCATTCTTAGGATTCGCTTTAGGGTGGATGTAAACAACGGTGACGTTGATCTGTGGGAATTCCCTCGGCAGATAAAACGGCCTCAAAGACACAGAGAGGAGCTCAATGTCAGGCAGACACACTTGTCTACGAACGGTCACATTTTTACACCATTTCTGATTTATATACAAACACACTCCTCCTTGAGATTTCTGGGTAGCTCCGGGGTCTCGATCCAAACGTATGGGAAACCCGAAGCCATTTAGTTCCAGAGAACAATCAGGGTCAGAGTCCTTGAGCCAAGTCTCTGTGAATGCCATTAGACATGTATCCCTGTAGCCACGCAAGTGTGCGACATTCAAATGCAGTTCATCCAATTTACTCCTCAGAGACTGCACATTAGCCAGGATTATTGATGGTAAAGGAATGACTCCAAACAACCGTCAGGATTGCCAATAAAACCATGCGAAATAAAAAACCCATCTTCGTTAAAAGAAGTTCCACAAAGCACAAGCCGATGCTATAGAATTTCCTCAGGCAAAAATATATATATATAAAGGAATAAAAGAATGAAATAAAATAAGTTAAAACACTGACACTGACAGAGAGAGACAACCTGCTGGTCGCCACAAGAGCAGCGCCCCTCTTTCTAGTCTAGTCTAGACTGAGAATGCATCAAGACCACTCACTCACCCTTCCCTCCTGCCTCTCAGCTGCTGAAACTCACAGTTTGTTACCACGGAAGAGTCACTCCTTCATCTGAGATGAAGCCTGATAGTCTGACTGATGCAATATAACATTCAGTCTACACTTTGTTTTTGTGCAAAGATGATAAGCAGACTAAAGGAAAATATATGAACTCATTTCCACCACTATTAAAAAAAAACAGTGTCTGACTCGCAATCTGCTGCAGTAATGTAAGTAAAATAATCTGAAAATCACTATTTGACTAAATTATTTAGATGAGAAAATATATATTTAACACATTTGAGGAAATACTAATAACATAAACAAAAATAAATGTCCAATTTAGAAATCTTATTCTTTTTTGCTCTATAAAATAGTTGTTTTTATTTTTCAGTCACTCATCGTAGCAGTAGGATTTACATGAAAATAAAAACAAATTAAGTTTGAGAGAAAAAGTACATTTTTGGCACTCTCTGGGCAACTGACTCAGAGACTCAAATGATTTAAAAAAAACCCGATTCATTTTGGTGAGTGACTCATTTAAACTCGATTCGGTAAAAAGAATCAAATTTACCATCACTAATACAAATCCCTTTGGAGAAAACAGCTTTAAAACATGTATTGTTAAATTCCAGATGTTTCTTTGCAAGGAAAACTCAGACACTGAAACAATACCACCAGTAACCTCCAACAAATGGAAATGTGGTGTCATTAAAGACATAATAATTTCATTAATACCCAATATCCAGCAAAATATGTAATTTGAACATTTTGTTCCTAACGAAATCAAATGTATATATTGTAGAAGATTAGCCAAATTTATGTAAAATGGCCAGTACATGAATTAAAAAAATAAATAAATTAACAAAATCGTATGACTGTGACAAATTTTACACAGTAATTCAGTCTAATAATCCACTCAAATATAAATATAAGTTTAGCTAAAAGCTCTATAGATAAGTCAATCAATAATATAATTCACATTTTAAATGATCATATGTGTTAACGTTTGAATCCTGACCTGAGAGTTTCCACTGCACACTGTGAACTCTTTAGTCCAGCAGACAGAAGCTTCACTCCTGAATCCTGCAGGTCAGAGTTACTCAGGTCCAGCTCTCTCAGACTGGAGGACTGGGAGCTGAGGACTGAGCACAGAGCTTCACAGCTTCTCTCTGACAGGTTACAGCCACCCAGTCTGAAAAACAAAAGACAATCTATAATACTTATGTAAAGTTTGTTATTATATTACATGCCATCTTTTTATTTTTGATGAAACCTTAACATACTAAGATACAACATCATATGGATGAACTTGAATAAAATGTTTTTTTTTAATTATATCTTTATTTGGATTGGACAAGTGATCAGTAAACAAAGTGATCAGTGGGTGCATATTAACCTCCACTAGCTATTACTAGGACAGTTGCTCGCATGCTCTCCCAAAGGAGATATATAGAACACATTAAATGGAACTATAAACACAAACTGGGAGGGGTGCCCATGCTGCAATCATTGTGAAGAAATAAGTAAATAAACAAGCAATAGTAATAGAAGTAAATGTAAAAAACAAACAAACAAAAAACAACCAAGTAATAGTGAGATCAAGTGAAGTCAGCCCTCGTGGGGGTGATGAATTGGATCCAATTGTTCCAAATTTGGTAGATTTTGGCTTTTTGATTTCTTAACAGATATGTAAGTTTTTCCATCCTAAATATCTCTAAAATGATCCCAAACCAGTCGTCTAGGGTAGGCTGGGCTAGGCTTAACCATCTTCTAGTAATTGTTTTTTTTACTTGCCACCAAGAGTAATTGCACCAACTTAATCTCACTCCTACATTCCAGAAAGGGGACCAAACCCATGTATAAAACCTTAAAATCTAAAGGTATTTGAACGTTAAAGACTGCACTTAAGGAGACCTGTAGGAGAGTGTATAAAGTGTTATCCTTGCTGGCACTAGAGAGAGCTTTGTATAGTTTAGAAATAGATTTAGTAGGGGTCATGGTTGTGGCATTTTTCAGGATGAGGAAAAAATGCGACTCAGCATCATTGAAGTTGGCATTCATGATCAATATATGATCTCAGCTGTAAGTATCTATGAAAGTTGTATTTTGTCAGGTTGTCCTGTGGGTCTCAAATCTGAGCACAATATTTCTATGAGTAAGAGAGAGGAATGTTGTAAGGCCACAGGATATCCATGCTTTAAAAGTTACCTGGGAGCTGAGACTCATGAAGGGGACCAGATTCCATCTGTGCAGATCAGCTTTTATACTTGCAGATATTGGCTCGTAGTTTGCCTGAAAGAGCCCCGAGAGGTCCGCAGTCAAATATATTCCCAGGTACTTATTTTTCTCGTTATCCCTACGTAAAGCTACAGAAGCTGTATAATTTAAAGTCATCACCTGTGTTTTTGAAATATTGACCTTATAACCAGATAACTTCCCCAAATCACTTAAAGTAGACATCAACTCACTAAAAGACCTCTCTGGCTCCTCCAGGCAGACCAGTACATCATCGGCGAACATTACCACTTTATGTTCAACTCCTGACAATGCAACACCCCTAATGTTATGATTTTGTCTAATCGTTTGGCCAAATGTTTCTATGAATAAATCAGAGAAGTGGCGAGATTGCACAACCCTGCCTACAGCCACGTTCCAGAGCAAAGGGCTTGGAGAGATCACCATTCACCTTAATACGGGCTGAGGGTCGAGCAAACAGACCTTGGATTACTCTAATAAACTTGTCGTGAAAGCCAAACTTCCCCAGAACCTTATACAGAAATACCCATCTGATGGAGTCGAAGGCTTTCTCAGTGTCCAAGCTTCCTATCATTGATTGAGTTTTGTTCTTTTGTATTTGAGCAGAGATGTGTAATATTCTCCTAATGTTGTCAGTTGTTTGTCTATAGTGAATGAAACCAGTCTGATCTAAATCGATGAGGTCAGGTAAAAACTTCTCCAGTCTACGAGCAAGAATAGAAGTAAATAGTTTGTCATCCAAGTTAAGGACACTGATTGGTCGATAGTTTCCACATTCTCATTTATCTTTCCCCTCTTTTGGGATAATTGAAATAGTTGCCTCCCTCCAGGAGGGTGGGATTTCTCCCTCCTGTAGGATGTAGTTAAATGACTTCAGCAATGTGGGGACTAGATCTGCCCTCAGGGTGCGATACCACTGAGAACTGAACCCGTCCGGCCCAACTGCCTTACCTGGTTTTAATCTGGAAAAAGCATTAATTTCTTCCACTAAAATGGGATGTGTTAGAAGCTCATTTTTGAGAGACGGGAGTGAAGGTAATTCTAGAGAGCTAAGAAAGGCATCAGTACAATTCTCCTCCGTAGCATTGGGCTGTGAGTACAGCTCCCTAAAGAAGGTCTCAAAACATTTCTGAATGTCTTCTAATTTTGATTCCAGAATATTAGTCTTGGGGTCCTTGATTTGGTATATCGTATTTTCCTCTAGTTGTTTGCGTTATTTATGTGCCAGATATTTTGCAGATTTCCCTCCTGTCTCATAGTATTTTTGCCTCAAAAAAATTAAGTTATTTTGGGCCTCCTGGGTGTAAATATCATTAATTTCATCCTGTATTTTCCTGATATCCTGCTTCAGAGTAGGATTTGCGGTGTTTATGTCTTCCTATTCTTTCAACTTTAAATTTGCCTGTAGTTCTGCTAATTTTTGCCCTTTGATTCTCTTTAAGTGGGAGGCGATAGAAATTAATGTACCTCTCATTACCGCTTTGAGCGTATCCCAAAGAATAGCTGGAGATACCTCTCCTGTGTCATTAACATCTAGAAATTCTTTAATGTCTACCTTTAATTTGGAAACTATGGCAGGATCATTAAGGTGCGATAACAATTTCCACAGTGTGGTACATTTTTTCCTAGCCACCTGCAAAGATAGAGAGATAGGACTGTGGTCAGATAGATCTCTTGTTAATATGTCACAGTCTTTGACCCTAAACCTATCAACTTTAAACATAAAAAAGTAGTCCAGCCTTGCATACACTTTAAAGGAACCAGAGTAATGAGTGAAATTTCTGGTAGATGCGTAGCGGTCCCTCCATACATCTATTATCCCCATCTCTACCATATAGGAATTGACTTTTCTAGTAAGTGCTGTTACCTGGTTGGTTGGGGAGGAGGAGTCTAGTTTAGGGTCAAGTCTAAAGTTAAAACCCCCCCACAGACAACTATCCCCTGAGAATCCACCAATAAATCAAACCTATTCCTATAGAATAGCCAATCGCTCCCGGGGGGAGCATAAACATTTAAAATTGTGATTTCAGACCCCTCTATCCATTCTGTTATTCTAACCAATCTGCCTTCCTCGTCACAGAGTTCTTAGATATGTTCATAGTTAAGTGTACCAGAGATAAGTGTAGCCACACCCCTCTTGTGTTTGGACTTAACGGAAGAGGAGAATACATATTTAAAACCCTTTCTTTTCAATCTCAAGTGATCTACTTGGTTCATGTGTGTCTCCTGAAGTAATGCAATCTGGGCCTTCTCCTTCCTTAGTTTGGACAGTATCTTATTCATCTTAATCACGTTCAGAACCCCGTTAACATTAAAAGAGATTACTTTCACTGACTCACTTCCCATAAAGATATATTAAGTTACCACAGCGCATAAACTCAATAGCAGCAGGCAACCCCCTCTTAAAACAGTAACAAGTGAAAAAAGTTAGGAATGAACTGAAAACATTTGAACATAACTGGAGCTTGAAAGCTCCTAAGCTGGCTTCTGACAGTGGAGCACTTCCACTGACACCCTCACAACTTGAAGGGAAACCCCTTATTACCCCCTGAGTTAGGGGGCTTTCCACTGCGACGTCACTCACAGCACGAGAAGCCCCACCCATTTTAGCTCGACAGTAACCATATTTCACCATGTTGTCCATAGCTAATACATAACATTAAATTCGTTCTCTTCACGTCTGTATACTTGCAGCTTCTCTCTATATCCCGCAGCTCCTCGGATCTGACGCGGACGCCGACCACCAACTCCCCGCCACAGCGGGCATCTTTGTAATTTTTCTCTGGGGGTTGCCAGTGGTGTAATCACCTTTACCGGCAGGCCCCGACTCGCCAGGTCAGCCGTTGCCTCCTCCACCGTGTTGTAGGTTTTCACTCCTTCTTTGTAAAAAACCTTAAGGCGCGCTGAGTAGAGGGTCCTAAACCGTACATTCTTCTCTTTTAGGACCTTTCGTGCCTCTGCATACTCCTTCCTCATAGCCATGATCTCAGGGGGGTAATCGTGGTCGAGGTTGATTTCTTGCTGGAATTCAGCATAAAACCTTTCTTTTGCCAAGCGAGCCTCAGCACTTCTTCTTTAACCGTGAAGCACAGGAATTTTACCAGGATCGATCTGGGTTGGGAGCCGTCCGGAGGGAGTAATGATAACGCTCTGTGTGCTCTCTGAATTTGTAACGGTGTTGATGGTGGGATGGCGAGATTCTCCCGGAGTAGCTTCTCCACAAAGTGGGCCATAGATGGAGCTCCCGATTCTTCTCCCTCCGGCACCCTGTACAGTCTGAGCGACTCCCTCCTCGAGTAAGCCTCCAGTGATGTTAGTTTTGTTTGAAACTTTTCCTGCATGCTTTCTTCCATTTGCGCAACATCTCTAAAGTTAGAAATATCCTGTCTCAGAGTGACGCTGAAAAACTAGTTCATGCATTTATTACTTCCAGGCTGGACTATTGTAATTCATTATTATCAGGATGTCCAAAAAACTCCCTGAAAAGCCTTCAGTTAATCCAAAATGCTGCAGCAAGAGTACTGACAGGGACTAGAAAGAGAGAGCAGATTTCTCCTGTATTGGCTTCCCTTCATTGGATTCCTGTTAAATCCAGAATTGAATTCAAAATCCTGCTCCTCACATACAAGGTCTTAAATAATCAGGCCCCATCTTATCTTAATGACCTTGTGGTACCATATCACCCTATTAGAGCACTTCGCTCTCACACTGCAGGCCTACTTGTTGTTCCTAGAGTATTTAAAAGTAGAATGGGAGGCAGAGCCTTCAGTTTTCAGGCCCCTCTTCTGTGGAACCAGCTTCCAGTTTGGATTCAGGGGACAGACACTATCTCTACTTTCAAGATTAATCTCATATTTCCATTAAAAGTGTTGAATTTGTTTGATGTTCTTTATGATCTCTGGCACCAGTTCATCTGTAGGCTGAGCTCAATCCATCCATTTAGTGAAATTATGTTTAAAGGTCTCCTTGTTTTCTGAGCGTGCACAGATCCTGAAGCAGAAAGCCTGGGTTAACAGAGAAATGATCATCACTGTGATGATGCTCATCATCTCTGACTGGGATTTGAGGTTTTGTCAAAGCAGCAAAGAAAGCCTGGCTATGTTGGACTGGGTGTGGAAGCAGCTCCCAGTTTGAGTTCAGGAGACAGACGCCCTCTCTACTTTGAAGATCAGCTTAAAACTTTCCTTTTTGCTAAAGCATATAGTTAGGGCTGGACCAGGTGACCCTGAATCCTCCCTTAGTTATGCTGCAATAGACGTAGGCTGCCGGGGATTCCCATGATGCATTGAGTTTTTCCTTTCCAGTCACCTTTCTCACTCACTATGTGTTAACAGACCTCTCTGCATTGAATCATATGTGTTATTAACCTCTGTCTCTCTTCCACAGCATGTCTTTTATCCTGTCTTCCTTCTCTCACTCCAACCAATCACAGCAAATGGCCCCGCCCCTCCCTGAGCCTGGTTCTGCCAGAGGTTTCTTTCTGTTAAAAGGGAGTTTTTCCTTCCCACTGTCGCCAAAGTGCTTGTTCATAGGGGGTCATATGATTGTTGGGTTTTTCTCTGTATCTATGAAGTGCCTTGAGGTGACTTTTGTTGTGATTTGGCGCTATATAAATAACATTGAATTGCATTGTTAGTATCTCAGACAAAATCTCGTCTGTGTTCTGGAGCTTATCTTTGTGTTCTGCAACCCTGGTTTCCACATCATTAAGCCGCGCATTGGCTTTATCCAACTCACCCCTTATTTCCAGCAGTTGCGCTTTCGTGTCTTTTCGAAATTCTTTCACCTCTTTCCCAACGCCTCTCAGTTCTTTCAGTATCAGCGTCAAACTTGCTGGGTCAACCTCATCTTCTGTCCCAGAATCCTCGCGGCTAGGAGTGGGAGAGTGGCCTCGGCTAGCCCCATAGGGGCTAACGTTAGCCCCTTCTGTTAGCTGCACATTGCCATCTTCCACGTTTTCAAACGTTAACTTCTTAGCTATTTTGTTCTTTCTGGACATCATTTAAACCCCTTTTTCCTCTTTATGTTGTCAAGAAAAACATGTTATTTTATTTTCACTGTGATGTCATTCATAAAGCACGGTCATTATTTCATTATTACTTCATTAGTCTGCATCAGTTTATCATCCATATTAGCATGTATCATTTATCATTTAGTAAATCTGCTATAACAGAAGTCTAGATACAATACTCTATTAGTTAGTAAAACCACCAGCTTAGCTGTGGATCCAGACGGCCCTAGCAGAGTCAGATAAGGACACTGACCGTTTGTTGGCCGGAATCTGACACTCTCACAAAATACACACTCATGAACACACTATTGGTTAAATTCCCAGAAAGCAGGAGTGGAAACATCTGGAAAATGTTGTTGTTCTTAGCCATAGAAGGAGATAAAGGGAAGATAGGGGAATTCTTCTGTGGTCTTCTGACGTCATACATGGCTATAAAACGTTCTGTCTTTTGTGCAAACGAGGAAGAGCTTCTTCCCACACCTGTACAATCTTGTGTGTAATAAATCACTTTTCGGACACTTCTGGGACTCTGGTCTGTGCTTATTTTTCCTTCCAAATAAAAAGAACTTCTACATTTTTGGTGCTCGAAACCCGGTTTGGAGGGAAAGAAGGACGCGCAGTGAGCTGAGCCCCAGGAGGGGGAACCCAGACAGGAGAGCCACTGAGTGACAGAACCGCGGCATAAAAAGGTCAGTACCACCTGTTGAATTTTTTATCCAAAGGTACTAAATTGGAAGTAAAACAAAATTGAATTGAATGTTCACTCAGGGGGCCTCCTGCTGAGTTCTGTCCAGAGTGATTTTATTTAATTAGGATAATTAGGAGTAACAGTTTGATAAAATTCTCACAAAAGTTATTGCTGTTTATTTGGGGGTTTTTTCTGTTTTTCTGTGTTGCATTGTGGTAGTTTGGCTTGGTTTGTGTGCTTTATGTGTTTTGTGGAGTTAAGATGCCAAGCAGGGTTAAGGTTAGGTAAATTCGGATATTTTGGGTGGGAGAAACGAGGTTTCGGGCGTCAGGTAATTAAAAACTGAGGGACTGAAGGTCCCCAGGGACGCTTTTAAATATAAACTAAAAGTTCCGGAGCGTGTGGCTCCGAAGAGCGCAGGCGCCTTCGTGTGGCAGCGACGGGTAATCAGTGGACGCACTGTTACTTCTGGCGGCGTTCCAGTAGCCCGGATGGTCTCCGCAGGGAATTCAGGCACCCGAAAAGACTAAGTGGTCAAGCATCACTTTTTACCGTGCTGTTTGGGTGGAGGGTGAGACCCGGCCGTGACCATTCAACGTGGCTGGCTTGTGAGCTTTAAGTAAAGCAAAAGGCGTGGGTTTGACACTAGCGCCAGATGTGGAGCTCCTCTCTCAGCTGCGGGAAGCGGTTTTAAATTAATTTAGTCTCTAGAAATCTGAGCGACTCTCGGGAGGGCGTTCCCGTAGCGTTTAATTGATCAGCAAGGCGTGGCCTGGGCTATAGGGCTTTTAAATTAGTCGAAAATCTAGGTGTACCGGTACAAAAGGGTTCCATTGAAGTGTTAAGGAACCGTTAAATAACTAGTTCTGGCATCTGGTGTCTTGTGTTTGTCATGAGAGATACAGGCCTGTGTATATAAATAAACTGTGAAATTATTTAAACGGCTGTGTAAAGCGCCGATTAAATAAAGCGTGTGTTTGTGAAAATGATTTAATGCAATGAGTGTGTGACGATTGGGTAAAGAGTGTGTGGTTTTATATTTTTTTAAAAAAGAGAAGAGTAGAGAAACTCTCTGTGTTGGAGGAAAAAAGGTTGGGGCTGTGTGTGTGTGACAGGAAGTGTGCATGCCCATAGAAGGAGCTCGTGGTAGCTGCAAGGAGGGGGGCCTGTTGCACTTAGATAGTGTATTAATTTACTTGGGGCAGTTTTAATAAGTTTCAGTCGAGAGCTCTCGTACTAGGTGTCCATCCCCACGAGCGCCGGAACCGGAAGCCTTGAATAAAATGTTTAATTGGTTCATTTAAAAAAAACAAAATGTCAATTGATCTGACCTCAGAGTATTTAGTTTACAGTTTAAACTTTGTAGTCCAGCAGACAGAATCTTCACTCCTGAATCCTGCACATTTTTGATACTCAGGTCCAGCTCTGTCAGAGTAGAGGACTGAGAGCTGAGCATTGAGGACACAGCTTCACAGTTTTCCGCTAGAAGTTCACAGACGTTGAGTCTGAAAATGAAAACATGAACAAAGACTGATGTTAAAGTGTAATCAGGGTGCAATAACTAATCTTATATTTTAAGAATCCTTGTTGTTTTATGCTGAGCAGATGTGGTACGAAACAACAGTAAATTGATCAAGTTTACCTCTACTGTTTAAATTGCTGGATTTATTTTCTCAGTTAAAAACAAAACAAAACAAACAAACAAAAGAAAAAAGAATACAAATCGGTCAGACCTCAGAATATTCAGTTTGGCGTGTGGACTCTCCACTGCAGCAGACAGAAGCTTTACTGCTGAAGCCTTCAGGCTGTCGGTACTCAAGTCCAGCTCTCTCAGACTACAGGACTGGGAGCTGACCACTGACAACAAATCTGTACAGCCTTTCTCTGACAGCTTACAGCTGCTCAGCCTGAAAAAAATAACAAGAACAACAAAACAATAATATTTATTATCAAATAAAATCTCTTTATATGTTGAATCTAAGTAATCAAATGTGTACAAATGAGTACACTACAATGCACAATTAAATAAAAAAATGTTCAAGAATTTAAGTGTAACAGAAGAAAAATATTTCAAATTAAACACAATTATTCCAATGTATGTAAATGGAAACCAGTGAAGAGCAGGTTGATTTAGTGACAGTAGTTCAGTGTCTGCTGGCACAGGCCTGTGAGTACTGCAGTATTACACTTACTACAGTACTGCTGGTCACTTTATTAATTCTAATATGTGTGATTACTGTAAATGTAGTTATAAATAATGTATCACATCCTGGACTCTCATTTCATTTTCTGTCTAAAAGCTGCTTTGGCTCATTCCCCTTTAAAGCCCCGCTCTCCCTAACTTTATTTTGATTGGATGATTTCATAAAGCACGCTGAAAGGCAGTAGCCAGTTATCATGAGCTCCATCTCCTCAACCTTCTGGTTTAGAAATTATAAGAAACTGTAAACCTCATAAAAACCGGTCTTGATCCATGCTCAATCATCCAGGTTAGTAAATCCCAAAAGTTGATTCTGTTCATCTGGACGTAGCGCTTTCAGTAGGAGAAACATTTCGTCACTCATCCAGGTGACTTCGTCAGTCTCAGCTGACTTCTGGTTTCCAACCCTATAAAAAGTACATTTGCATAATGACTGAAACCAGCCCACTGAAGGAACAATAAGGCTGGGAGGTCAGTTCCTTGACCATTAGGTTTGAGTCATTATGCAGATGTACTTTTTATAAGATTGGGGAAAGCTGCAGTCAGCTGAGCCTGAAGAAGTCATCTTGATGAGTGACAAAATGTTTCTCCCGCTGAGAGCGCTACGTCCAGATGAACAGAATCAAACTTTGGGGGCTCATAAAATCATGATTAGAAATCTTCTCAGATGTATTTTTACATTTTAGATCCACAGCAACAAAGTTCACAGCAGGATGTCTCTGTTCAGTAATTATTATGCCCATTACCTGCAAACTGTGAGGTACGCAGGTAATGTCAGGTAAACACTAGCTGTCTGAAACTGTTCCTGTTAAATGTGTGTATAAAGGAAATAAGCTGAAATAGATACTGGATGGATCTGTGCTTTGACACCAAACATTTCTTCCTGTTAAAAGGGAGTTTTTCCTTCCCACTGTCGCCAAAGTGTTTGCTCATAGGGGGTCATATGATTGTTGGGTTTTTCTCTGTATTTATTACTGTACAGTCTACTGTACAATATAAAGCGCATTGAGGTGACTGTTGTGATTTGGCGCTATATAAATAAAATTGAATTGAATTACATCCCATTTCAGGTACCTAGAACCTGAACCTTCTCTGGAAACCTGGGACGCTGGCGGGTTTCTCTTGCTTACCTATCTGCTCATCCTCTTTCTTTCTGCTCGCATGATGATTTCCTGGTTGAGTTTGTAAAGACTTTTGCTCAGGACCTTCTTGCTGTGCGGCAACAGTGCTAACCACCGTCCGCTGTATGTTTTTCAGTCATTAAATCAAACCATGAAAGATCAGCTTGCTTCTCGTGATGAACCTGTCTGTTTTCGATTCCACACCAGGGTCTGCCCACTGGAAAGTTCAGAGATAAGGGTGGAGGATACTCACACAAACATAAAAACCCAGATTGCAACTCCAACTCTCTGTTCTACTTAACCAGACCTTTCAGGCTCTTGTTCAATCAGAACCTCATGGAGTCTGAGTTAGCGAGACAGTTAAACATCCCTCTATGCGCCCTTAATCCGCCCATTCCCACTAAGTCATTAAATAACCGAGTGTCCCCTCACATAACTCAGCGCACAGAGCCTGTCACCCCTGGCAATCACAAGAAAACACTTACCTTTTTTGCTTTTCATGCACCTCACAAACCACTCATACTCGGGTTTCCTTGGCTAGAATTACATAACCCCCACTTAGACTGGTCAGGTCAGAGGGTAATCAGTTAGAGTCTGTTCTGTCATTCAAATTGCCTTGTTTCTGCCCGTCCACCGGAACCTGTGGAACCATCAACCAACACTGAGACTGTTTTAGATCTCTCCTCTGTCCCCACCAAATGTCATGATCTTCAGGAAGTATTTAGCAAAAGTAAAGCGCTTTCACTGCCACCTCACAAACCACAGGACAGCACCATAGAACTACTCTCTGGCTCCACCCGGCCTTCTAGCTGGCTGTATAACCTGTCTAGACCTGAGTGTGCGGCTATGGAAAAGTACATTAAGGAATCCCTCGGTGCAGGCATAATCCAACGATTGTCATCTCAAGTTGGAACTTCTTTTTTGTGGGGAAAAAGGATGGCTCTCTCTGGCCATGCATTTACTACAGGGGCCTCAGTGATATTACCATCAAGAATAAGTACCTATTACCTCATTAGCTCTGCTTTCAGGCCATTTCACAGTGCCACTGGGTTTACAAAACCCCACATCCGCAACGCTTACCACTTTTTCCAGATCAATCAGGGAGACAAGTGGAAGACCGTTTTAAACATGCCATTGGGGGACTACGAGTATTTGGTCATGCCGCCTGGGTTAACTAATGCTCCCGCTAGGCCTGGGCGATATATCAAAAATTTATCATTACCGAAATTTATGACTCTCATCGATGTCATTTTGCCCATGTCGGTAAATTCGGTATTTAAAAAAAAAAAGGAAAGGCATGTGCAGGTTGGCGATGTTCATGTCCCTTTAAGACGCTGTGCTACGTTACAGACTTGACGGGGTGGAGTGACATGACTCTACTACCTGTAACAAGACGAGACACGGGTGAACAAATGGAGGACGATTTAAATGTTGAAGCAGCAGCGACGGAGGTAGAGCTGGTGGAGGAGGAAGAGGAGACGCTTGTTAACAAAAGAAATGCATCATCAATCGTTTGGCAACATTTTGGATTCAACAAGGATGATATTGATCAAAAAATTGTTAAATGTAAACTCTGCAAAAAGACTGTTGCGTCAAGTCAAGGTAACACAACCAACCTCTTAATAAATAATATTTATTATTAAACTATTTTGTTTACAAGGGATATACATTTTTTAGAGAGCATGGTTACATATTGTATCCTACACTTACACTTGTTCAGTTAATAAATCTTAACCACTAAAAGTACTTACTACTATTGTCTTCATTTATTTTCAGTGACATTTTATAGTCCTTTAAAGTGGTCTAGGGGGAATAATATTATGAAAATAACTGGAGGAACTATGCTGCCTGCCACAGCCCCATCAAATGAAAAAAAAAACAAAAAAAAAACGTTTGTTTTTTTGGCACTTGGGGTGGTTATCGTCCATTTATCGTTATCGAGGTTAACTGCTCAATTTATCATGATATTGATTTTAGGCCATATCGCCCAGCCCTAGCTACCGCAATGTTTCAAGATTAGTTAACGATGTCCTCCGGGACTTCCTTGACAGGTTCGTATTGGTGTATCTGGATGATATCCTCATTTTTCCCAAAACCTGCGAGGAACATCAGTCTCATGTCCATGCTATTTTTCCAACGTTTGCTGGAGAATAAACCTTATGTCAAAGCAAAAAAGTGTGAATTCCATTCCTCATCAATAACTTTTTTCAGTTACATTTTGGCACGGGGGCAGGTGAAGACGGATCTGGCAAATGTGAAAGCTTTAACAGAGTGGCCTACCCCTTGTACCCATTGTAGATTCAAGAAGCATCTCCAATGGGTTTTGGGAATAGCAAATTTTTATAGCCTGTTCATTTTCAACTATAGTCAGGTAGCTGCACCACTCAAGTCTCAGCATGCATCTGGTCCCCCAAAGCTGAAACTGCATTCACCAAACTTAAGTATCTGTTCACCACGGCACCTTTTTGGTTCACCCTGATCACAGTTATCATTGCAAAGGTGGACACATCAGAAATTGGAGAAATAAGACATTGAAGATAACCTCGTTCACTTACTGTAACCTCCACCAGTGATCTTTCTGATGCTGCTCTACCTCTGTTACAGTGACTCAGATTACCATCAACCAAGACCCATTTCCGGAAACCTACCACAGAGCCCACTTCATGCTCACAGCTTCAAGTGCTTGACTTCCGCCATAGTTCACAGTTCATGTTAAAAAATTCCAAGTGTCAAGTTCCTGTGTGTAAATAAAGCCTTCACGTCTAGTAATATTCAGTTCCTTCACCTTTGTCTGTATTTTGGGTTCACCATGTTGTTCTGGCCACACCGAGGTAACAGATTTATATTTGAAAAACAGAGAGACATGGGGGATTGCAATAAAGATGAGACACAAACCAGACCTTAAAATAAGAACATCTGAAAACGATGTAGGTGCAGTCTGGTAGCTCAAGTATTTGCTTTAAAAAACAGAGCTAGACTCCTGGTTGTTGGAGACAAGTGAACAACTTGAGGATAATAAACCTGTCAGAGGGGCTGAAGGATCAGAGCTCATGTTCTTATAGGCTGGATCTGGATTGTGCTTTGATTCGAGTTGAAGACAAAAATATTTCAGAAATGCTGACATGTCCTGCTGGAGAGAAATATTTAAAGTATCATGACTATTTTAGTGACTATTTTTTAATTTTTCTAAAGTGGTAGTGTTCTTTGAACTGAGCACCTCTGATTTATTTCCCATGATTTTAAGAATGAAGCGATGAGTTCATGTTTACTTACAGAGCTTTGTTGGAGGCTTTGACCACTGGCAGCAGCCTCAGAAGAGCCTCCTCTGAAGCAGAGTATTTCTTCAGGTCAAACACATCCAGATCTTCTTCTGATGACAGTAAGATGAAGACCAGAGCTGACCACTGAGCAGAAGACAGTTTATCTGTGGAGAGACTTCCTGATCTCAGGGACTGTTGGATCTCCTCCACTAGAGAACGATCATTCAGTTCATTTAGACAGTGGAACAGATTGATGCTTTTCTCTGCAGACAGATTCTCACTGAGCTCCTCCTTGATGTACTGGACTGTTTTCTTATTGGTCTGTGAGCTACTTCCTGTCTGTGTCAGCAGACCTCGTAGGAGAGTCTGATTGGTCTGCAGGGAAAGACCCAGGAGGAAGCGGAGGAACAAGTCCAGGTGTCCATTTGGACTCTGCAAGGCCTTGTCCACAGCATTCTGGTAGAAGTGTTTCTCTGCAGATTCTCTTGTTTCAGACTTCTTGGAGGTTGTCTGTTGTTCTTCCAGCAGATTGAGTCCAGAGTTGATGAAGGTCAGATGGACATGAAGAGCAGCCAGAAACTCCTGAACACTCAGATGGATGAAGCAGAACACCTTGTCCTGGTACAGTCCACTTTCCTCTTTAAAGATCTGTGTGAACACTCCTGAGTACACTGAGGCTGCTCTGATATCGATGCCACACTCTGTCAGGTCTGATTCATAGAAGATCAGGTTTCCTTTCTGCAGCTGATCAAAAGCCAGTTTTCCCAGAGACTCAATCATCTTCCTGCTCTCTGAACTCCAGTGTGGATCTGTTGCAGGTCCTCCATCATACTTGACCTTCTTCACTTTGGCCTGAACCACCAGGAAGTGGATGTACATTTCAGTCAGGGTCTTGGGCAGCTGTCCTCCCTCTCTGGTTTCCAGGACACGCTCCAGAACTGTAGTAGTGATCCAGCAGAAGACTGGGATGTGGCACATGATGTGGAGGCTTCGAGCTTTCTTGATGTGGGAGATGATCCTGCTGGCCTGCTCCTCATCTCTGAATCGGTTCCTGAAGTACTCCTTCTTCTGTGGGTCAGTGAACCCCCTGACCTCTGTCACCCTGTGAACATACTCAGGGGGGATCTGGTCTGCTGCTGCAGGTCGTGTGGTTATCCAGACGTGAGCAGAGGGAAGAAGATTCCCCCTGATCAGGCTTGTGAGAAGTACATCAACTGTGGTGGGCATCGTAACATCAGTCACAGTTTTGTGGAAGTCCAGAGGAAGTCGACACTCATCCAGACCATCAAAGATGAACACAACCTGGAAGTCTTCAAAGCTGCAGATTCCTGCTTCTTTGGTTTCAGTAAAGAAGTGATGAACAAGTCCCACCAAGCTGAACTTTTCCTCTTTCAGCACATTCAGCTCTTTGAAAGTGAATGGAAATATGAACTGGATGTCCTGGTTGGCTTTGTCTTCAGCCCAGTCCAGGCTGTATTTCTGTGTTAAGACTGTTTTCCCAATGCCAGCCACTCCCTTTGTCAGCACTGATCTGATTGGTTCATCTCTTCCAGGTGTGTCTTTAAAGATGTCTTCTTGTCTGATGGTTGTTTCTGGTCTGTCTGGTTTCCTGGATGCTGTTTCAATCTGTCTGACCTCATGTTCATCATTGACCTCTGCAGTCCCTCCCTCTGTGATGTAGAGCTCTGTGTAGATCTGATTCAGGAGGGTTGGGTTTCCTGCTTTAGCGATGCCCTCAAACACACGCTGGAACTTCTTCTTCAGCTTAGACTTAAGTTTAGGCTGACACTTCTGAAGAGCATCTGAATCAAAAAAAGGAAAAAAGAAGGAAAAGTACAAATCTGGTCTGAAGGAGCTATGTGATGTACTTTGGCCTTTGTTGAGCCTATCATACGTTTTAGTTTTTAATATACTTATTCTACCAGAAAACCAGAAAAAAGGGGCTACAGGAATTCCTAAATGTAATTCCTGAAAACAGCCACATTAAATGTTTTGAACCTACACATCTGTATTGCTTTGCAGCTTTTCATATGTACCTGATGCCAACATGTGCAGGCTAAACAGGTTTCTGCTTTCTGTGCCTCTTCTCCAAACTTTGTCACCAAAAATAACAACACTGCTATGTTATTTAAATAAGCATCTGAGAGAGATTCAGTAATTCACATTTAATTCTTGTCGTAAATTACAATGGCGAAAGATAATGTAAACCCTTTCTGGCCACACTAAACATGTTCCTTCTCGTTTGGCTCTTGGCGAAGGCAGTCGCACTTTTCTCCTCTTCTCCTTCCCCTTATCTTCCCTGCTTAGCCTCTTGTGTCTTTGTCTTGTCTCATGTGTATTTCACTTCCCTGGAACACTCTCTCACAGTCTGTGTCTAAAAACCTAAAAGAGAATTATGGATTTGATCAACTGGTCTCTGAATGCTATTGACACCCTTTTCTCAACGAGTTGTCTGGGCTCGGGAGAGCCCGAGTGCCCTGGAGGGACTTTCCCTGCCGGATACACGATGGACGAGTGGCAGACATGGAGGATCGTGTGCCTGGCGGGACTGTCGATCGAGGACGCTGAAGATATGTACCTATTCGGAACCATGATAACAGGGTTCTTGCTGATCGGAGCTGGCTTGGCCCTGGTTTATCGGAGAATTAAGAAAGCGGAACCGGCTGTTCAAACCCCCACAAGGCTGCTCGCTGGGATTGAAAGGATGGGACGAGGTGCGGCTTCTCAGAAAGGGCTCAGTGAATGCAGCATGGTTAAGAGCTTGGAGGCGCTAACGGCTGCAGTGAAGGCTCAGAATAACACCTCTGAGTGTATATTGGATTACATCAAGGAAGAATCCACTCGGAACAACACCTTGGGGCGGAAGCTGGATTACATCGCGGATCAGTTGGCTGCGGTCGTGAAGTCTCAGAATCTGCTCTGTGAGCAAAAGCCTGAAAAGACCACAGAATTGAAGGTAAATAACATAATTGAGAGGCTCGCAGCTATCCAGCGGGAGATTGAGAGACCAGTGTCGGTGTCGGAGTGTTAAAAACAGCTTGAAATTCTCATGAGTTGTTTGTAAAAGAAAAATCACAAATCATATAATGCGGCTACCCCTTCGGCGCCAGCTGTGGGCTCAAGGCCTGAGCTGAACAAAAACTCCCTGATAACGACTGTGTTGAGTCTGTTCCTTCCCATTCCATGCAAGGCCACCTGGGTTGGCTGGTAGACTGTTTACTTAGCCTGATAGGGCGGAGGACACTGTCTCAGCTGAACTATGGACACGCACACACATACATTTACACTGATAAGCACTCACACATCCCCCCTCCCCTTCCAATGCCTTCGATGCTTGTTGCCTCCTGGGAACACGAGGCGGGTCTGGGCCCATGCTGGAGAGTCGGCGCAGTGGCAGGATGGCTGCTGTGTTGCCTGGGATTACTCCTTATCCCCTACCCAACCCTGTTGTTGGTCACGTGCTCTATAATGTTGTACTGTGGACATTTATGTGCTTTCTGTGCAGAGGAGTTTTTTTGTTTCCTGTTCTCATGCTGTCCTCTATAGCCCAGCATGAGCAGAGGTCTCTTTTTTCCCCTTGTACTTTCCCATTGTAGTGTAGATTTCAGTGTTTTTTCTATAATGCAACGTTCTCTGACTTGTATCCCCATGTGATGTCTGTGTTGTGTGTGTATGGTCGGGGGGCGGGTTCATTCCACTGCAGGGCAACCTGACACTGCAGGTGATGAATAAAATTTGAACTTGAACTTGATTATATAAAAATGTGGCATTTAAGTCAAATGACTCATGCTTTTCTTCTTTAAGGCAATCAGTTTGCATGGTTTTTAAAAGTAAAGAACACTTGTGTTTAATTAAATACAGCTCACATTAGATCTAAGTAGTTTCACAGGTTTATGATGTCCATGTAGTTTAGAAAATACATTTGCAGGCATGTAACAAATCCAAACATTCGTCGTAGAATGACGTTCTTGCCCTCTCCTTTTTCTTACAGTGAATTCTGAGGTTTCACTTTCACATCTCAACAAACTGCAAGGTGACCATTTTTATTCATGGTATATGATACATGACCTCACCTTGTTGAGCAGATGGATCAGAGTATAAACGCAGCTGAGAGAAAAGAGAAGGATCTTTGATCTGAAGATGTTTGATTGTTATCTTGCATGCTTTGTCTCCTTTTTTCCTCACTGTGTCGATGAAGCTGCGTGCCTTATCTGCTCTGGCTAGGTTCTTCTCCAGTATCGATTCTTTCTCCAACTCATTTAAGACAGTGTCACATACGAGGGCCTCAAGCAGCTGTGTGAGGATTTCTGTTGTTACCCTCCAGACAAAGGCTAACCGCACCCTGGCAAGCTCCTCCTCTACAGGAAGAAGAAAGAGACATAAACATGCTTCTCAGTCGACATCATGTGAAAAATATTCTAACTTTGTTGAATTAAAACTTCATCATCTCATCAACAAATACTGAATTTTAGGATGTGTGGGGTTAAAATTATGCCAGCTTAAAATGAAACTGAAGAAAATATTGAAACTGAAAAATAATATTGTAACCGATACACAGATGATCTGTATTGCTATACAGACGGGCAGGTATACAGGTATACTATGAACAAATAT
The DNA here is from genome assembly GCF_057382095.1 of Aulonocara sp. 'chitande type north' Nkhata Bay. Taxonomy (NCBI): domain Eukaryota; kingdom Metazoa; phylum Chordata; class Actinopteri; order Cichliformes; family Cichlidae; genus Aulonocara; species Aulonocara sp. 'chitande type north' Nkhata Bay. Next base: position 70,840,761 of record NC_141346.1, read on the forward strand.
ACATATATAAAGATGAAGCACTGTGAGGTAAACAGATCTACAGAGTGCTATGAAAATATCTACAGTAGTGGAAGCGTAGCTCTCTGAACAGACTATAACAGTGTAGGCACTATAACAGAGACTACACCATGTCAGTGTCCTAAAACTACAGCAGTAACCAACGTGGTGAATGTTGATAATGAAAGGATCATGGTCACTGGGAGGAGGAGTGTAGAAGGGTTAGGTGAGTGTGGATGGAAAGGCTCAGCGGGGACTGAGTTCAGTAGGGTAACAGCTGTGGGGAAGAAGCTGTTCCTAAACCTGCTGGTTTTAGTCTGAAGGCTCCTGTAGCGCCTCCTGGAGGGGAGGAGGAGCTGGAAGAGTTTATTGGCAGTATGAGAGGAGTCCGAGAATGATGCATACTCGGCGTAGACATCTCTTCTTGCGGACATCCTCAATGCCAGGAAGTGGAATCCCTGTGATGTGTTGGGCGCTGCAGTGCCTTGCGGTCAGCAGCAGAGCAGTTCCCACACCAGACTGTGACACAGTTGGTCAGGATGCTCTCTATCACACAGCGGTGGAAGTTGATTCTTCTTCAGTATCCTAAAGAAAAAGAGGCCCTGATGGGCCTTCTTGACCAGGCTGGAGGTGTTAGTTGACCAGGACAGATTCTCAGAGATGTGGATCCCCAAGAACTTGAAGCTGGAGACCCGTCCAAGGATGGAGTTGGATGCATACTAAGGTCTGCAGTCATAGAGGAACGGGCTCAGCACACAGCCCTGTGGAGTGCCAGTGTGAGTGTGACAGTGGTAGAGCTGTTATGGCCTGACCTAACATGCTGAGGTCTGTTGGTCAGAAAGTCCATGAGCCATGATCCAGGTACAGATGGAGTTGTTGAGTCCAAGATCCACACGTTTGGTGATCAGCTTGGAGGGAAGAACTGTACTGAATGCTGAGCTGAAGTCAACTAACAGTATTTTTGCATGAGTACTCTTGTTGTCCAGGTGTGAGAGTACACAGTGAAGAGCTGTGGATACAGCATCCTCTGTACTCCATTGATTTGATAGACAAATTGGTGAGGATCCAGTGTGGGGGGCAAGCATGCCCTGTAATGCATCAGGGCCAGCAGCTTTTTGAGCTTTGCTTTGTGTAATGTTATAAGTACTTGGATAATCCTCAGAGTCTCTGGACTTTTACTTAGAGATATTATATTCAGTCCTGTGGATAGTTATATATTTAAAAATATATGATCCTCTCTGGTTACTCTGGTATGAATGACTCTGAATCACTTTATGGTAAATAACACACTATTGGCAAAAAAAAAAACTGTGAAAGAATTCCAGATGACAAGTCTGTAGTTCGACATACAAGTGACGACCTTTGACCTTCATCAGTTTTTATTTAATTGTGTCAGAGAAACTCAAACGTGCTCTTCATGCAGCTGAGTACATTCAGTGTTTAAAACGGAAGCTGTGCAGGTCTGAGATCAGCAGCTTTGTGAAACACCAAGCTGAGGTCCTGTTAATGCTGATATATAGTGACACAGTTACATTTCAATTTAATTCAATTTTATTCATATAGCGCCAAATCACAACAACAGTCACCTGAAGGTGCTTTATATTGTACAGTAGATCGTACAATAACAGATACAGAGAAAAACCCAACATTCATATGATACAGGGGTGATTAATCCTTTTGACTTTGTTTTTATCCATAAAACAGCTGCAGCTTTCACTACAGCACATGTGGTGCTTTAACCTTTGTACTGTTTGCATCAGTTCATTCTGCAGTTAACATGTGAACATGTTGGATGATCTGTCTGCTGTCACTGGGTGGTGCTGAGGTCTGAATCAGCTCCTGTAATCACAAAGAGAACAGAACCATCACAAACTGAAATATAAAGTTTATCTCAAATCTGAAATAGAGCTGATCCTTCTGTCCTCACACACCCAGGATCTGAAGTTCTTCTCTTACATTTCTTTAGTTCTTCAGCTCTGCTCACATACGAGCTGTTTATTTCTTAAAGCCGTATATACCAACAGATTTTCCAATATAATGTTAACCTTTGAGTTGTTGGTGCTTTGTGAATGTGAATCTGCATACATGAGCAGACGGAGCAGGTTTCAGTCCTGGTTCAGTCTGCTGCTGCACCGTGGTCACCAACATACAGAGGTATCATAACAAATATTAATGCTTTTTTCCCTCTCAAAGGATGTAAGCTGTACTGCACATGTAACTTTGTGAACTTACCTCAATAAGAATGATTCAGACTGTTTTATTTAACCTGAATATTTGAAACAAACTTAGTAAAAACAATACACAGAGTCAGTGCTAAAAATGTAATCCGAGGAAAAATGAAACACACGTTTTAACTTAAGCTGCCAAGCAGAAGTATTTGGTTTGAGTACATAAATATTAGGCTTTGCTATTTAATCTGTAATTAATGATTAATGAGGGGTTACTAAAGTGCACGCCTTTTTTAAAATATGTGTTAATATCCTTACAGATGTGGCAAAAGAGTGAAAACATGCTGCTGTTTGCACATATTGAATAATCAGCTCTGCACAGGAGCTGCAGCAGAGTGCAGCCTGTTGCCTTACAGTGTAATACTCATAATAAAAGTACAGTAACTGTGGTTAGTTACTGACTGAGCAGCCCGGTGCGTTTCTGCTCATTTCGTTCACCTGCACGGGTTAGCTAAACAAACTTTACAAAACAAGTTTTGCCGATAGCCGAGTGCCCATCTTAGCTAGCTAGCTAAGGATGTTAGCTACAGATTAGCTTACAAACACCTTTCACTTACCAAAAATATTGTGGCGGCTCTCAGGTCCTTCTGTCAGGCAGACACTGAAGAACACCTGAGTCTGTCAGTTTGAAACAGTCGGTAAACGCTGGACCTCCTCTCAGCGTCCCCGCTCTATGTGCCGTTCAGAGAACGCAAGTTTCTTCATGACTGCGGCTGCTGCAGATATTAGGTCGTCCATGATTTCTACAGTCACTGGTCAGCAATATAATGTGCGCAAACATATGTGGCTCATATATGTGGCTCTGAAGCCCCGCCCCTCAAGCGCACCCTCAGATGCCGAAGCAGTGCCAACTAATTGAAGCTGAAAAAATAACTGTACGTGTAAAAAAACGATGTAAGTGTGAAAACCACATGAACAGTGAGTTTTTCTTTAAATTTCTATATTTATGTTTTTTCACTATCATTTCACTTTCAATACATTTGTTTCAGTTTCAATATTTCTTCAGTTTCATTTTAAGGTGGCATCGTTTTAACCTCATATGTGGGTTCAAAGTACAAAAAAGTCCAGTTGTTTCTCTGCCAAACTCCTTAGACTGGAAGTTCTCATGTTATATTAATGTCCCACAGAAAGATTAAGGCAAAGATTAGGACAGGTTACAACTCGTGAATTTTATGTACTTATCACAGTTACAAAAAAGAATCTGCCTGAAGTCTATACATCCATACGTCTCATCATACAAAGCACTGATCTCCTACCTGCTGATGGAGCTGCTTTGGCTGGCTGTTCTTTAGGTTCTTCCATCATCTTTCTATAAAAACACGAGAAGATGATTTTACCAAAAGAAACAGTGAACACAGTCTGGGTGTCACATCATATGAATTTGTGTCATGGTTTAGTGTACGGGCCACACACACTGAAACTGATCTGTGTGAAAGAACACATCGACGACATGTGAATGTAGTGATAACCTCATCATAATAGAGGTTTTTACTTTTTCACATATTTGTTCAGTATAATGATTAAATAATCTGACAATACAAACCTAAAATACTTTGTTCCCTGTCTGCGACTTTGTGCGTCTCTGCTGTTAGTGCTTAAAGGAAGTTTTAAACTTAAAATCCTTCCCCACATATGTGACTGTGGTCTCTGGGGCCATTATCCTGAAACACTGGGGCTCAGCCCTGAAAGCTTTGCTATCTTCACCTGATAACAGCAGCTGTTTAAAGTTATTGAGTTTGACAGGGAAGTGAATGTAAATGTGAGACACTGTGTGCTCACAGCTAAAGGCTGCAGTCAGCTGTGTCAGAGCGTCCAATGATCCTTTAATAAACACTCAGAGCTCCATGTTGATGAAGCTGTCATGTGTGAGCTTGTGAGGCTCCTTTAAACTGGCTCTGCTCTGTCAGATGCTCACCTCTTCTTCACTGTTTCATCAATCTGCTGCACTCTTCATCTCCTCCTCTCTCTCTCTGCTGTCCTGTTTAAAAAAACAAACAAATCAGCGTTAGCCAATCAAACTCTGTGCAGATGCTGCAGCTACAGCTGATATGTCATTCAGCTGTTCATCAATCAGCTTCTGCTGCTGTTTATTCGGCTCTTACTCTGAACACGTGCAGATCTAGGAAGATTTTCTTGGGGTGTCAAAATCAAAGCGTTTGTTTTTTCAAACACACGTGCAGGTGTTTATATCACATATGGTTTAAATGATTCAAATGCAGTAAGTATACATGTTTCATATATCGTCTATAACTGAATTATGTTCTGTAGCCTACATAATGAAACACTTCAGTTGCATAAAACGTGAATTTTGATTTTACAGTGGGGCAAAAAAGTATTTAGTCAGCCACCGATTGTGCAAGTTCCCCCACCTAAAATGATGACAGAGGTCAGTAATTTGCACCAGAGGTACACTTCAACTGTGAGAGACAGAATGTGAAAAAAAAAAATCCATGAATTCACATGGTAGGATTTGTAAAGAATTTATTCGTAAATCAGGGTGGAAAATAAGTATAAATAAGTAAGTAAGGATCAGCAGAGTTGAGGTGTTGGAGGATTGGATGTTCCAAACACAGCTGCAGTCAGAGAAACAGATGCAGAGACAGACGAACATCATGTGCTGAAGATCAAACTCTGTACAGACACAGGAAACAGCAGCACCGACTGTGATGCTCTCAATGACCACGTTCCTATTAAACACAGTTAGCAAAAGAAAATGAAAAAGAGAGAAAAGCTTAAATAAATTGCTGATTCTTACAAATTTACTTTAATAAGCCCCACGCTCCCGTACCGGGGGCAAAAGACATGTGTGGTATCCACAGAAATCTCTGCTAAAGTCTGATAGAAAACATTTCTACAACCACCAAACACACGAAACAAGCAATGATTAAAAGAGTAGTTACATAAATGCCCAAAAGTCCATAAACAAACAAAACCAAACAGACTTCATGTAACCGGCTAAAGAAAGGCTAGTTAGCTCCCAGAGCTATCACCGATTCCAAACACCAAGTTTCACCGCACTCCGACTAAAACTCACTGAAATAGTTCCAAAAGAAGACCACAAAAACACACAGCGGCGCAAATGTGCTAAGACAGATTTCCTCCTTTTTGCCAGTACCTGATAGCATCGTGATTATCAGCAGCTACCACGGCTGCATCAGAGCCACATCCATCAACAACTGCCATTATAGAGACTGAAAATGTGACGTCAGTCCAGGGTAAAAGCGCAAAGGATTCTGGGAACGAGTGGCAAGCGGTACTAGTGCAAGCAGGCTTTCACATGAAAACAGTCACACAGCGATAAAAAGACACACAAAGAATGGCAAGAAGCTGTTGTGTTATTAAGTGCAATAGTCGCATGACAGCCACAGGAAGCCGACGGGTAAAGAGATCGGTTTTTATCGGATTGCGTCGTGGAAGAGAAATTGTTTAAGCCATGTTTCCGAAGTAACAAAGAGCTGACAGATGGCCTGGTTTACATCTGTAATGCCAAAAAAATCCACCAGAAGGCGCTGTGAATGTAAACGGTTGGCTCTTCTTATACCTCTCCCAAACAGGAAGTCAGAAACAAAAAAAAACATCCAACATATTTTCAGTGTTTTTGATTAAACTAAGATAAGAAGATATAATTTTTGATATATGATAGTGTTAGAGGACTTACTAAACAGATGTATGTCACTTGACAGCATTAAGAAAGTGAAATTAAATATTTAATTTTTTTTTTTTTTTAAAGTAGTCAGCCGAACAGTTGATTTGTCCCTTCATGGTGCTAATGCTAACATAACCTAAATGTTATTAATGTTGATTATTTGCTATAAAATCATTGTTTATCCATTGCTGTTGATAAATCAAATTAAGTGTTAATTTGATTAACATGATCCAGCTCTCCAAGACCACAGAATAAATGCTACACCCTAAGACCCCAATGACCAAAACCACAAGCAGATATGCTTGATTTGCACTGTTTTTTTTTCTCTTTTTTTAAAAAAACAAAAATGATTTTGCACAGTAGCATTCAATCAGAAGTGGCCTGAATGTGAGTATTTTGTGCTGTATCACATTTTTCACATTTGCAGATGAAAAAACGATGTATTTTGTTGTTTGATATTATACTGTCCTTTGATGGAATGAAAACAGCAATGTTCACCGGCATGCTGCTAGAAATAAACTGTATCCAATGCCCTGGATAGGTTTTGTTATTCATTTAATTTTAATTCGGCACTTTATTTAATTTTTTTCAACTGTATTATCTAATGTACTTGTATTTGCATGACACTCAACCGTTTGGTACAGATCAATATTTTAAAAACTACAGGGTCTATTGAAAAAAAATGATTGTGGTTATTACTCACCCAACTCAATAAGAAATGCAAAAAAGAAAATTCCATTGCTTTTTTTCTTGGTGAGGACCTCAAAGGGCTAAGAAACCTGGCCTTGATCACAACGTTTTAGCTAATTATAGGCCTATTTCCAAGCTGCCTTTAGTTTCCAAGGTTTTAGAGAAAATTGTTTTTAGTCAACTGAAAGATGACTAGATGATAACGGCATCCTTGAGGTTTTTCAGTCAGGTTTTAAAACCCTTACTAGCAATGAATCTGCATTATTAAGGGTTTTTAATGACATCCTTCTGGCATGTGATTCTGGTAACCATGTTGTTCTTGTCTTGCTTGACCTAACTGCTGCTTTTGACACCGAAGACCACAATACTCTAATTCCTCAATTAAGTGATGTGATGGGTATTGGTGGCCAGTGTTGGGGAGTAACAGAATACATGTACCGCCGTTACGTATTTAAAATACAAAATATGAGTAACTGTATTCCGTTACAGTTACCGTTTAAAAAGGTGGTATTCAGAATACAGTTACTTTGTTGAAATAAATGGATTACACTGCGGTACTTTCCTGTTTCATTTTGTCGCGGGTCAGGACTGTTTGGGTTTTGTTTGACAGCTACGTTCTGTTGTTCCAGGCGGCAGCGTTACGGTTGCCATGGTTACAGGGTGACACTGAGAGAGCGCCTTTTTGTTGTTGCTGTTGTTGTTGTTGTGCTAAGCTAACAGGCAGAATGCTACAGGTATAGCTCTAAAGAATGTAGCATCATGGGCAGTGTAGTCCGTGCTGCAGGGAGAATGGACCGTCATACCCGTTATGTGTCTGTGAGCGCGAGGAGGGAGAAAAAGGAAAAGTACGAGTTGTCATCGAGCAGAAATGGGAGCTGGAAGCATGTAAATATAATAATAACCACTTCAGCCAAGAAGAGAGCCTGATGAGCCCAGCTGTAAGTAAGCTATTAAGACTCGACTGTACACCGTGTTCGTGTTTTCCTCCGAAACAATAAGTTCCGTTGGAGCAGCCTTTCAACGCCTCTCTCTGTCTCTCGCAAGAAAAGTTGACCCAGACAACAGAGTAAAGCTAGTTTTCAGCTACGAGCCGACACGAACCCGACGTATTAGCCAGAGGTCCTTTACTACGGTTTGGAGCCGCAGACCTTCAGTAATATTAATAAATCACAGCAATAGTACATTCATGTGTTAGGAGGTGGTGGGTAGGTGTATTGTTGTTGTTTGGGTTTTGTTTTCCTTTTTGGCATAGGTAGGTGAGGCGGGGCTTGATGGCATTCCGGCACACCTGCGGCACATCGGACGTCATCAGTGAGCGGTTTTATAGAGCCGAGTCACGGACGTCTGGTGTCGGAGTATTGCTGCTGTCACAAGTGGTAACGTGTTAGTGCAAGCTGAATCTGCTGATTCCACGCTGTGGAGCTGCATGTTTTAAGGATCCACTTTTTGCCTGCTTCTCTTTTGCTTTAGCCTGTTCCGCTGCTTGCTCGCCTGCCTCGTTTTTGGTGTTGGCTACTGTGGATCCGCGACGGAGAGCTACGTTCCATCAGGCTGTGATCACTGCTGCAGCTGTAGTTTGTTTTTCAAGTAAGCTCTCCAACTCTCCCCGTCCACTTTTGTTTAACTTTCGGCTATCAACGGTACTCCGTAAACTCTGTTTTGTTCCTCGTTGTCAGGTAGCTCCGGTGCGTCATCTGCATACCTCGGCTTCGTCTCATCTCTTCGGTGTTACTCTCCTGGCACATTTTTATCTGTCACTGTATATAGCCACCTTCCTTGTAAATATTCCCTATTCTGGTATATAAACTTGCATCACAACTATCCTGTGCCCGTGTGTGTTTCTGCCACTTAATCCATCCGTGTAAGATTACCTAACATCATGTAGTTGTAAACAGCATGATAATATGTTAAGTAATCAAAAGTATTCAGAATACGTTACTCTCATCGAATAATGTAATGGAATACGTTACAGAATACATTTTGGGGCATGTATTCTGTAATCTGTAATGGAATACATTTTAAAACTAACCTTCCCAAAACTGTTGGTGGCACTGCACTCAATTGGTTAGGTTTATTTGTCAGAACTTTCTCTGTCAGCCTTCTCGGTTCCAAATCATCTTCTGCTCCTCTGTCATGCAGCGTCCCACAGGGTTCAATTTTAGGGCCATTGCTCGTTTTACTGTATTTATTGCCTCTGGGTTCCATCTTTAGAAGGCATGGGATCTCATTTCATTGTTATGCCGATGACTGCCAAATTCATTTGCCACTGAAGCAGAAGGGTGTCATCTGCATAAAACCTCTCATGACATGCCTAGATGACATTAAAGCTTGGTTGGCTCTAAACTTTTTAAATTTTAATAAAAAGAAAACAAGTTGTTGGTGTTTGGACCCACTGGTCCCTGCGAGTCCTCTGTAGATTTGGGACTCCTGGAAGTTTATTTTAAACCTGTTGTTACTGATCTTGGTTTTAAGTTGGACGTGATTTGAAATTGGAGAACCAAATCAGAGCAGTGGTGAAGTCCAGTTTTCATCATTTAAGGCGACTGGCAAAACTTTTCTTTCACAGCAGCACCTTGAAACAGTGATCCATGCTTATATTTCTTCCCACCTGGACTACTGTAACGCACTTTATGTGGGGGTCAGTCAGTCATTGCTCTCACGTCTGCAGCTGGTTCAAAATGCTGCTGCACGACTCCTAACAGGAACTTGTAAAAGAGAGCATATAACCCCCGTGCTGGCCTACCTGCACTGGCTGCCTGTGTCTTTTAGAGTTCATTTTAAAATTCGTGCCATTTGTCTTTAAATGCTTTCACAGTCTTGCCCCGCTGTAGCTCTCTGAGCTTCTTCATCTCCACACACCGTGTCAGTCTCAGGTCAGCTGACCAGCTGCTCCTGGAGGTACCGAGATCCAGGCGGATTTTATTTTTTCTTTATTTTATTTGGCTTTTATTTATACCTTATGTAATTTTATTGGGGGGGGGGTTGGATTTCACAAGGAAGTCAAACAAAATGCAGTAATTTGCAAAACATGCTGCTAAACACAGCAGTACTACAAATTATTCCACCTGCTGAAAAGTGGATCTAATGTGGGCGGACTCACACTTAGCAAATGGCCTGCATTTGTATAGTGCTTTTCTAGTCCATAGGACCCCAAAGCGCTTTACACTACATTCAGTCATCCACCCATTCACACACAGGCGATAGCAAGCTACATTGTAGCCACAGCTGCCCTGGGGCGCACTGACAGAGGCGAGGCTGCCGGACACAGGCGCCACCAGGCCCTCTGACCACCACCAGTAGGCAAACACAGGGTTAGTATCTTGCCCAAGGATATTTGGCGTGCAGCCTGGGATCGAACCACCGACCTTCTGATTAGTGGCTGACCTGCTCTGCCACCTGAGCTACAGCCACCCCACCCCAAATAAACCTGTGATGTGAGAATGTAATCAAACTGTTGATCAGAGGCAAAGTAATTTAAAGTTTATGATGCTATCGTCTAATGTTAGCTGACATGATGTTAGCTTGTAAACTTATGTTGTTGTCTGGGTCTCATGTCTGATCTGATGATAATAACTGTGACAACACAGAGATTAAATAAAGGACGTTGGTGGGACTTCTTATGTTAGAACTACAACTTCAGTTAAGGAGTGAGACGTAAGGTGACAAGGAGAATGAAGAGAATGAGAAAGAAGTAACTGGGAAGAGAAAATGAAAACAAAAATTTTAAATGATCAAATTTGTGTTAACAGATGATGGTGATTTTAAAAATTCAAGTAATTTAAAGGTTTTATCCTATTTGTTGTTGTTTTTTTCATATTCTTCTATTTGCAAGAGGTTATTAATAAAACAGGTTCTCTTTCTGGTTTCTCTTTTTGGACGCACTCTCTACAGCTCATCACATCCAAAATGGCGGATGTCAAGTACAAAACCTCGACAGAAACAATCAGCAAGAATTTTAGCATCAGTCCAAAATAAAACTGTCCAACTACAGAGTTTTAAAATCCAACTAAACTATGAACAGAGATCTTTTACAAATAGGCTATTGATGAGATGACAGTGGTAACAAAAACGTACACATCCGCGCACACAGACAAAAAGGCGGGAGAGCGTTTAACGGTCGACCTCATGAGTCCGTTACCGTGAACTATGGAGCGGCACATTTGTGCTGGAACTGAGCTGCACACAGCTGATGTTAGCCAGGAAACATTACACACTGCTAACGTTACCTTCACACGGAGCTCCACACGGAGACGATCAGCGTCAGGCACAAACACCAAGTTCAGAAAAGAGGAACTTTGAGCAGGAAGGAAAGAGTCAGAGCGGCGTTTGAGGACACGTTTACAACCACGAACATCAGAATCTGTCTGTGCTGCATTCAAGTGCAAGTTGGAAACTCACTAATCTCTGTCATGTTGTCCAAAGATGATTTATTTCTGCTGGTTTTCTTGTTTGAAACACAAACATGTGTCAGCACTTTGTTGTTCTTCACCCTGCAGCATTTGAATATTTCAGGACTAAACTGATCATAAATTCATGATGTCATGACTGAAAGTGCAGACTGAGAGTGGATCACATGATGTTTGAGGTGTGTCATGTGACATGTTCAGTATTGTCACACATGTCTAGATTGTCCCTGATATCATAACTGCTCAAACACTGATGATTATATTTGAAGAATTATTCCTGATGGCAGCAAAGTTTGAATGGAGCTCTCTGTCTGTGCTGATTTGTCGCCCTCTGGAGGTCAAAGCACAAACTGCATGATGTCACTGTAACCACCACAGTGACAGGAAGTGTTTTTATGACTGAAACACTGAACGGCTGCTGTCTTATCATACATGAAGCGAGCAGCGTTCATACAACAGAGGGCAGGGCGCATGCTTGTGACATCACGAAACATGAAGTTGTCTTAAAGAGACACCACACTATTGCGACTGTTACACATGGAAACTTATAAGCATAACTTCTCTCCAACAAACGTGGAACAACAGGAAGATCCTTTATAAACACAAGTCATTTCTTCTTCTTTATATGGAGGAATTAACTGGAAACAAACTTGAAGGACAATTTAAAGGAGTTTCTTACAAAATACTACAGAACTTTAAAATTTAGAGACGAAGCCAAGAAGACACTGCAGAGGTTTCAGCCTGATGTGAACTGTTCTGCTTCTTTCTGTGAGTTACGCACTGAAACAATTTATCATCTATTTGATCAGGATATAAACAGCAGAATCAGAGTTATTTCTAACAGCAGTCTGTTTCATTATTGATCCAACAGCACAGATTTATCACTGATCTCTTAAACCTGATCACTTAACTCTTTCACACACAGTGGTCACTACAGTTACAGCTATTCAAAGGCTTGTATTTGTGTCAGTGTTGATGGTATACTTGCACATAAACCACTACATTCGACACTGATGTGTCCCTCCATACCCTGTCAAAACCTGTTGTCCACCTAACTGGACATGTAAAAAACACTCTTTGAAAAGTACACGTTTAAATGAAGTTCCAAAATCTTTTTTCATGCCTAAAGATGAATAAAAACACTTAAGAACAAAATCCTGATTGAGGTTGTCATAATTCATGCGTGAAAGGGTCAAAACTAGAAAATAGACGGGACAGACGGGACTGAGGGATAGGAAAGGGAGGAAGAAAGATGAAGGAAAAGAAAAACAGAAGGGAAGAGGGACAGAGAGAAAGGAAGCAAAACAAGCAAAACTAACAGAGCAACATACTAAACACAACACCATCACGTTAATCTAGCTAAGTGTAAACAGCAGTAAATACTAAATATTGAATGCTGTTGTGTAGCAAGCAGGACCGACAGCGCACAATGTGCTTGGAGATAGCACCAATAGAGGTGTAGTTTATGTCTATGAACAGTGAACACCCGTGTGCACACCCGTGTGGATCAGCGCGCTTGTATTCAAAAGGTTTCCCCATGTAATGGTCTGCTAGAGGATGTAGAGAGCCATAGCCCCGCCCCCAGGGCATGAAGCAGGCATGGAGGAGATCCAGCCTCCATGCCTGCTTCTGTCTGTCCCGTCTGTAACAACTGAAAATAAAATAAATAATAACAAGAAAGGTCAATCAAATGGACCAATAAAGCAAGGCCGTGATGATCTATTTGGCAAAGTAAATCCATCGGGTCTCCTTGATGGTCTTCAGACAACAATTCTGACGGCTAAAGAACCAAATGGGAGGCAAAAAAACAAACAAAAAAACAAAAAACTAGAAAATAAACGATCACGTTTTGAGTTGAAAACAGTGACAACAGATACAAAATCACATAGTTCATAATAAAAATGACTGCTGTGAATCTTCTAAATCCAGTGGATGATGTTCAGGTTGTGTTTGTGCTGATTACAGAACCACGTGATGACTGCAGTGAAGAAGAGCAGCATATACTGTCACAGAGTCCCGATAGCAACATGACTCTGGACCAGATCTGTAGACCAGGTCTGGACTGGAGTCCACCTTTGCAGTGGAACAGACCAGGATGGGATCTGTTTGTTGTTGTCACCTCTGAAGAGCTTTGACGTTCAGTTTTAGACAGTTAAAATCATTATTTGCGCCTAAGAAAGATCCAGTGTTTCTGGTCTAAATGTGTCATATAAATGCATAAACCACAGGATTTACCACTAAGAGCTCCTGTCTGGCCAGAATGCCGTTAGCCCCCTGTGTGGATGTTATAGCGTGGACAGGGTGAAGGCCAGATCAGTGAAAGATAGAAGAAAGCAGAGGAATAGAAGAAAGAAAAGGGACAGAAAAGAAGGGTGGTGGGGAAAAGTCGAGGGTGAAGCAGATGTACACAATGGGTCTCCACCTGCTGCCACAGATGGAGCTCCCACAGCCAGGGGAAGGAGTACTAGCGGTCCAGTGCAGCGACCAGCCAACCACTGCAGAGGCCGGCCACTTCAGAGAAAGCCAAAGACGGGACCCTGGACCCCAAGAACCACCCGACACCTGGGGGAACCCCGACCGCGCAACTAAGAGGAACAAGACATCCCCGGAAAACAACCCTCATAGGAGCAGGCCAGCAAGTCTCACACCAGTTGTGACATCACATCCTGTGTCATGCGACACAGTCGTTGTGGTGCGTTGGTCAGTATTGCTTAATTTTTGTAACTTGATCCATTGTGCCGTGGTCGTTGCAATCATGCTCATTTTCCCACCATTTTAATGATGATCCTGCACCAAGCTCAGAGACACACGAATACACAGAGTGAGATGTTGAAGCAGTTTGAAAATGTGAATTTGTGGAGAGAACTTTGCAAAAAACGCCCTCAACAAAGTCGTGGCTTCCAGTTCTGGCTTCTCCTTATCAGCTCGTGTGGTGTGATCTTGTCTGAATGGTCTAATTTAGGAGAATAGTGCAGCGCCTTCTCCCGCCTTAACGACAGTTAGAAACGACTGCATCTGTGTGCTGACGAGATGAGTTAAATGACCATTGTGGCGGGTATGATGGTGCCAGGGGTGGTTCCAGGGGTGGCGCCACAGGGGCACTGATCCCAGCTGAAATTTGATTGGCCCCCTGAATCAATTTCACACGTTGTTGTGCAAATGGAATAGACCACAGGTGGAAACTATAGGCAATTAGCAAGACATCCCCAATAAAGGAGGGGTTCTGCAGGTGGTGACCACAGACCACTTTTAATAATAATAATGGATTGCATTTATATAGCGCTTTTCAAGAACCTCAAAGCGCTGTACAATTCCACTATTCATTCACTCTCACATTCTTACACTGGTGGAGGCAAGCTACAGTTGTAGCCACAGCTGTCCTGGGACAGACTGACAGAAGTGAGGCTGCCATATCGCGCCATCGGCCCCTCTGGCCAACACCAGTAAGCGGTAGGTGAAGTGTCTTGCCCAAGGACACAACGATGAAACTGTCCAAGGTAGGGCTCGAACCAGCAACCTTCCGATTACAAGACGAACTGCCAACTCTTTTGCCACGATCGCCCACACTTTTCAGTACCTTTGCTTTTTGGTTTGGTCACTTTTGAATCCTGGCAGTGATTTCACTCTAGTGGTAGCATGAGACGGAGTCTACAACCCACACAAGTGGCTCAGGTAGTGCAGCTCATCCAGGATGGCACATCAAGCTATGGCAAAGTGGCTTGCTTTGTCTGTCAGCGTTGTGTCCAGAGCATGAAGGCGCTACAAGGAGACAGACAAGAACATCAGGAGACGTGGAGGAGGCTGTAGGAAGGCAACAACCCCGCAGCATGACCGCTACCTCTGCCTTTCTGCAAGGAGGAAAAAGAGGAGCACAGCCAGAGCCCTGCAAAATGACTTCCAGCAGGCCACAAATGTGTATGTGTATGCTCAAACTGTCAGAAACATACTCCGGACATCCACAGGTGGGAGTTGTGCTACAGCCCAACACCGTGCAGGATGTTTGGCATTTGCCAGAGAACACCAAGATTGGCAACTTCGCCACTGGGGCCCTGTGCTCTTCACAGTCTGGTGACCATTGCTGCCTACAACATCCTCCAGCATGACCGGTTTGGCAGTGGGACAGTAATGGTGTGGGGCGGCATTTTGAGGGGTCGCACAGCCCTCCATATGCTCGCCAAAGGTAGCCTGACTGCCATTAGTGGGTGGAGTGTGTCAGCAGTTCTTGCAACACAAAGCCATTGATGCTATGGACTGGCCCGCCTGTTCCCCAGACCAGAATCCAATTGAGCACCTCTGGGACATCATGTACCGCTCCAACCAACATGCAACGTTGCACCACAGGCTGTCCAGAAATGGGCGGATCCTTTAGTCCAGGTCTGGGAGGAGATCCCTCAGGACACCATCCAGCACCTCTTCAGGACCAGGGCCTGGCATTGTAGGGAAGTCATACAGGCACATGGAGGCCACACACACTACTGAGCCTCATTTTGACTTGTTTTAAGGACATTATATCAAAGTTGGATCTGCCTGTAGTGTGTGTTTCCACTTAAGTTTTGAGAATCAGAATTGCGTTTATTGGCCAAGTATATGCGCACACATATAAGGAATTTGGTTCCGGTAGATGGTGTGTCTCAACCACAGCAATGAAAATCACAACTAAATGTAAATGACACAATACACACACACACACACATCCACATTTTTTGTTAGTTGAATGTTTTGACAAAAAATGTTATATTTATTATATATTTATTTATATTATTTTAATAATATTTAATAACATGAAATAATATTTAATGAGAATATTTCATTCATTTAGATCTGGGACGTCTTTTGTGTTTCCTCTATTTATTTTGAGCAGTGTATGTTGTTTTTGTTTGTTTGTTTGTTTTTTCTCTTTCCAAAAGCACAGTCTATAACTGTGACATTGTTGCTCAATAAATTGCTAATTACATCACACTTGCATTAACATTAAAACGTCAAAATATTCATTATGCAATGGTGCTACATGCTGCAGGAGAAGCTGAATCTTTGAATTTTAGGGGTCAGTTAATGATGGAGGTGTTGCAGGACAGCGGTAGGTAAGAGGAACCGTGGATCTTATTTTTGTTTACTGGACATTTTTAAAATGTGCTGCACTTTCTTACCCGAAATATATTTACAACGTTATGTGTTTTCAGAGGGTTCTCTACACTCCAGTGCAAGTAAGTTCATATGTGTGTTTTGTTTTTGTTTTTTGTTTTACTCAGCTATCATGACCATGGTATTAAATTCCTGCGTGTCACACAGAAACTGCCACAGGTGTTGCCTGGCAGTTATTACTATTACTATTAACTTTGTTTTAAAAAGTTATTAACATGTTATTAAATAGAAACAGGCAGTTTTGCATTTTGCATTTTGCATTTTACACAGAAACTACCAGCTTTAATCAGTGGTAATAACTTAGAAATGACCACATTATGGTCATTTCTAACTGGTTACCCTACTATTACCACCAGCCGTATTTCCCCATTTCTACCGCCAGTTTTGGGCCCTTATTATTCAATTACATACATGTCAGTGTAATATTACTCACCTGTAACCACCATCTACTATGGTATTACTTGGATATTAACGGTTAATACTTAAGTAATTGAGTAGTAATGACTTAGAAATTATCACATTTTTCTTTCCATTTTGATACTCTACTTTTACCCCTTAAACTAGGGCTGGGCGATATGGCCTAAAATTCATATCGCGATATAATTTGAAGCATGTGCGGTAACGATATATATCACGATATATTCTTTTCTTCTGTATAACGTATTTTCCACTTAAAGTCCTTTAATTTCCTCAAAAATCGAGACTGTGCCTTATGTATGAATTCTGGTTGTGCTTACTGACCTCGAACCGATTTTGGCTGCAGAAATCTGTTAAAAATGTTTTAGTACAACTTTGGTAAGCAGCACTGCTTGATGGATCGTCAGAGCATTACGACTGCCGTGGTGAGGAGCTTCGTGGAGTAATCTGGGTCCAAAACTCCGTCAACTTCAGGTCCCAAAGTCAAACGAACACTAAGAGTTAAAAACGGTCTAAATTCTTTCGTCTTTAATTAAATCATCAGTGTTGCTGCTTTATCGGGTGTAACAATTAAGTTTTACATCCAGGCATCCATGAAAACAGAATTTATTAAATTTAACGGAGTTAGAAGTTAACAGGAAGTTAGCTTGCTAGCTTCCACCTAAACATTTCATACCATGTTCTGACAGAGATTTTTGAAACTAATTCAAACGTACAGCTCTGCTGCCACTTCCAACATAAATGAAGACAGGAAACTAAACAGCAGTGGCGTTTGCAGGGTTACTGAAGTTGGACTACCTGGTATATAATGTTGTGATTGCTATATGTCTGTGAAGGTTCTCAGTCATCCAGGTCAAAGAGTCAAAGGAGCTTGCAAAGAAAAGCGTCTGGACTTCTTTAGAACTGAAGAAGCTTCTCGGATGAGAGGTGAAACGTCTTCAAGTAACTTAAAGTTGTGATTGCTAGCGACACAGCTATGTTAGCATAACATTAGCACAGTGAAGCTGGAGGATGAAGCCAACTGTTTTCCACTTGATAAAAGTTAACGTGAGGGATTCTGGTGGTCAGGGACAAATGCAATCACATAGCAGGATGCTGTACACGGGCCAAACTTCAGTCAGGAGAACAACTGAGATTATTCATCCACAATACGAGGTTAGTTATTAATATACTGAAACAACATGGCAGAGCAGCTGCGAGAGAATTCAACATTAATGAATCAATGTTACGGAAGTGGAGGAAGCGTAGTTTTTGGCTTTCCCCATATTTCAACAGCTTTGCTGTGACTGTCGCCCACCATAATTTGCAGATGATAATGTATAATGTATGATAATGTATCAGGTCGGGTCTTAGACTCCACCTCTCTGGGAACATCTCAGGCACTCCCAGGTGTGGGGCCCTATCTCCCCCCACCACACTCCCTGCTGGTGGCTGACGCCCTCTTCCGTCGGTGCCTTGGTGGTTCTCAGCATCCTGGGCTGCTGGCTTGACAGGGCCTGGCACCCGTGGCTCGGTTGGGCCCCTTCCCTGGGGTGGGGCTCCCTCCATCCTCTCTGGCATGGCAAGCTGCCTGCGGGCACGTAACCGCAGCTCCCTGTGGCTTCTGCACCGTGGCTGCTGGGTGACCCCTAAGCTCTTGTCAGCTCTTTCTGGGAGGGTGGCGCAGCTGCCCCTCTGGTGGTCCTCCTTGGGCTCTCGTGCTCTGGATTTCTGGGGCCCTGGGTGGCCTATGGTTCCCCACACCCTCTAGTAGATAGCTTTACTGAGAAACCGTTTGAATACAAGCGCGCTCATCCACACAGGTGTGGGCACAGACACAAACTATACCTTTCTTGGCTGCTACCTCAGAGCATATTGTGTGCTGTCGGTCTTGCGTGTTTCCCAATAACATTTAATATTTAGTATTACTTTAGTATATTTAGTTACTTATACTTATGAAGGATGTTGCTGTGGTCTCCGTACTGAGTTGCTCTCTTTTTGCTTGTTTTCTTTTTTTTCTTTCAACAGGTGATCCAGCAGATTTTTTTTTTTGCCTTTTCTCACTGTCCCTCTTCCCTTCTGTTTTCTTTCCCTCCCTTTTCTTCTTTCTCTTCCCCCGTCATGTCTGTCCATTTTGTAATAACTTAAAATGAATAAACAAATAATAATAACAAAGATCAATCAAGTCGACCAATATGGCAAAGCCATAATGATCCACCTGGATTAAATAAATCTGTTGGGCATCTTTCTTGGCCTTCAGACAATAATTCTGATTGCTACAGTACCAAACGGGACAGGTAAAAAAAAACAAAAAATCCCACCAATTATTCAACGGCTTTACTTCCTGATCCAGGATTCAAAGAGGATCAGCAGAGTTAACGTGCTGCAGAGTTGGACAGCTGCAGTCAGAGAAACAGATGCAGAGACAGAGGAACATTGTGTGACTGAAGAAGATTCAGCTTTCTTCTTCAAACTCTGTACAGACACAGGAGACAGCAGCATCATGTGGTGCTTTCATGTTCCTCTTAAACACAGTTACAGTTTTAACAGGATGGTTTACTGAAACTGTTTGAAAACACATCTTTGTTACCAGCTACCTGCTTGGTACTTTTTTCTGTACTGTGTGTTATTGAAAGTAAGATCTGAAGTTCTTTTATTTTGGGACTAAACAGGTTGGACAGGAAATCAGAATCAGACCAATCAGACATGAACCCGAAGACCCACAGAGCTGAAAGCAAAGCTGTGTCTGTACATCTGTCTGTTTAAGCACAGGAAGTAGTTTCTAGTTTCATCTAGTTTGTCAACTTCCTGTGTGTGTTCATGTGACTGTTAGTGACTGAGAGGGGTGTTAAAAACAGGAAGTGGGGTTGCTAAGCGGTTGCACAGACTGGGATGAGGACCTTTGACCTGAGCAGGAAGAACAGCCTGAGGTTTGTATGGTTTATAATCCCGGGGAAACTCTGCCTGTGTAAAAATAACAGCATTATCTGCACACAGCTGGTTATTGATGTTCTGACAGACATTTGGTAAATCATGAATGTAAAAAGAAAAGAAAATTGGTCCCAGTATGGAACCTCAGGGTACTCCAACTTTACAATGAAGGCAAGGAGATTTAATACAGAGTCCATTTGAAAACATGCAAACTGAATCATAACAGAGTCTTTTTTTCCTTCAAACATTCAGGACAACAAACGTATCTGTAAAAAGCAGCTGAAACTTCCAGAAACTGAAGAAAAACAACACTCAACTCAAAGCTTCAAGAAACTAAACTATGAACCCTGAGTCTGTTGCCATCTTTTATATACAGACTATAGATCATCTACAGTGGAAATAAGTATTTACACCTGCTTAGAGACATTTAATGTTAACCAACACACACACACACACAACCTTAAAAAGAGGAAGAGTTTTTAACACTCGGCCTCGTTGGTCCAGCGGTGAGTCCGTTACCGTGAGCTATGGATTCAGGATATACAGATTTGTGCTGTTTGTGCTGGAACTAAGCTGCACACAGCTGATGTTAGCCAGGAAAACATTACACACTGCTTCACTTACCTTCACATGGAGACGATCAACATCTGTCACAAACACCAAGTTCAGGAAAGAGGAACTTTGAAGAGGAAGGAAACACCCAGAGAGGCGTCCACAGACCAACATCCCAGCTGTGGTGTGTGGTAACTTCTGAGGAAAGGCAAACTGTGATGATGCTTACCCCGCCCCCAATACACTCACAAAAATATACATCCTGCTCTACTATTGAGCAATTTATCAAGAAAGTGGATCTGACTAAAACAGCATTAGTGCTGCCTGTCTGCTCTCTACATATACGTCTTCACCTTCCCCTAACTCGTTTGGCTCTCGGCGAAGGCAGTCGCACTTTTTCTCCTCTCCTCCTTCCCCTTATCTTCCCTGCTTAGCCTCTTGTGTCCTTGTCTTGTCTCGTGTGTATTACTTTTCGCTGGAACACTCTCTCACAGTCTGTTCTCTAAAACCTAAAAGGGAATTATGGATTTGATCAACTGGTCTCTGAATGCAATTGCCACCCTTTTCTCAACAAGAAGCCTGGGCCCGAGTGCCCTGAGGGACTTTCCCTGCCGGATACACGATGGACGGGTGGCAGAAATGGAGGATCGTGTGCCTGGCGGGACTGCAGCAGGAATCGCAGCAGGTTTAGCTGTGCAACATGTCAGAAATTCACCTGTACCAAATGCAGGGATGATGGACACTGGATCAAAGTGTTGTCTGAAACACTTTGAAATAAAACAGACTTGTGTATCCATATATTGTGAATGTGTGTCTTTTATATGTAGGCTGTAAAACAGAGGTTTTGTCACGGTCTGGCTGGCAGACCGTGGGGATGTGGGGAAAGGAGGACCCAAAACGCAGACTCTGCGATGCAAACAGTGCTCTTTATTTACAGTGAAAAGCTGTAAACACAATAACTCCTCGTTGCTCCCTCGAACCCCGTGTGCGCGCTTCCCATGGTTCGTGCTCCCCGCTGTTGTGTTTCCGCACTCCCCGTGCGTGCTGCCTTTCTGGACCACTCTTCCTCCTGCAGGGAAACCATAGACGCAGCCGTCAACACTAACCCTCGGCGGGCATATACGAACAGCACAGACATAAGCTGACACACACTGACTTGGTACGATAACTCAATGATCCCGCGCCGGTGGGAGCTCCAACTCTCTCCTAAGTAGCTCCCCCGACGAGCCCTGATCACCAACAGGTGTGGCAGGATCTTCAGGTGTGGCCAGTCCTTCCGCAGGGCCACACCCATCAGGCCTGCAGGTGGCTGTGCTCCATCCTCCAGCCACACCCGCAGACATACACACCCACACCCTGCCTATACATACGAGTGGGACACAGACTAACACAGCATTGTGCAGAAAAACACACACATCACCAAAATTTTTTTTTTTCACCAAATAATAATAATAATAATAATAATAATAATAACAACAACAACAACAACAACAGTCAAAACTGCTCACGGACCCCGAGTCCTCCAGAGCCGGGTCCGTGACAGGTTTGGCCTGCCTTGGGTCTGAGTAAACAAATGCCAATGTTGCACAAACACACACACGCACGCACACGCACACACACAGCAAATCTGCATTTATTTGTCCCACAAGTGGAAAATCTGTATTGTCATTGGAAAAAAGTGGACAGTGCAAGACAAAAGCAGCAAAATAAAAACTGTACAAAGAGCACTGTATAGAAAGTGCACTATACAAACAATCTGGAAACATAAATATGGACACGTGTATTCAAAAATATTGGTGTGTGTATACACACACACACATACATATATATATATATATATATACCTATCTATCTACGTGTGTGTGTGTGTGTGCGTGCGTGTGTATATATATATATATACACACACACACACACATATATATATATATATATATATATATATATATATATATATGTAGATATAGATGTGTGTGTGTGTGTGTGTGTGTGTGTGTATAACTAGACTTTATGCATAGATGTGTGGCTATATACATGTATGTACAACATATATACAATGTATGTATATATGTTTATGGACAGGCATGCAATGTAGTGACAAGGATTGACAAGAACTAATATTGCATATGAGAAATATTGCACATAGAAACTAACATGGTGTATTGTACGCTGCAGGTAAGGAAGGAAAGTAGCCTTGCAGGGAAGGAAAGACCTGAATCTCTCATGGTTGGGGGTTGGGGGAGGGTGTCTTTGCACAACAAAAGCAGGAGAACAATGGAGCTGAAGACCTGTGAAAATCTCATTGGGGTGCCAAGAGGTGTTAGGGTCGGGGGAATTTACGCAAATTTGCGCAGGGCTAGTAAATCTAGTAGTAGGGACTTGCACCAGGGAACAAAAAGGCTCAGTAATTCTAGTGCTAGTCTCGTGTCTTTTTTGTATTACTTTCCCTGGAACACTCTCTCACAGTCTGTGTCTAAAACCTAAAAGATAATTATGGATGTGATCAACTGGTCTCTGAATGCTATTGACACCCTTTAACGAGAAGTCTGGGCTCAGGAGAACCCGAGTGCCCTGGATGGTCTTTCCCTGCTGGATACACAATGGACGGGTGGCAGAGGATCGTGTGCCTGGTGGGACTGTCGATCGAGGACGCTGAAGATATCTACCTATTCAGAACCATGATAACAGGGTTCTTGCTGATCGGAGCTGGCTTGGCCCTGGCTTATCGGAGAATTAAGAGAGCGGAACCGGCGCTTACGACTGCAGTGAATGCTCAGAATAACACCTTTGAGCGTATGTATGTTGGATTATATCAGGAAAGAATCAATTCAGAACAACATCTCTGGGCGGAAGCTGGATTACACCTCGGATCAGTTGGCTGCGGTCGTGAGGTCTCAGAATCTGCTATGTGAGCAAAAAAGAGTGACAAGACCACAGAATCGACGGCTAATAACATCACGTAGAAACTCGCAGCTATTAAGGGGAGATTGAGAGACCAGTGTCGGAGTGTTAAAAACAGCTTGAAATTCTCATGAGTTGTTTGCAAAAGAAAAATTACCATCATAATGCGGCTACCCCTTCGGCGCCAGCTGTGGGCTCAAGGCTGGAGCCGAACAAAAACTACCTGATAACGACTGTGTTGAGTCTGTTCCTTCCCATTCCCCACAAGGCCACCTGGGTTGGCTGGAAGACTGTTTACTTAGCCTGGCGGGGCGAAGGACACTATCTCAGCTGAACTATGGACACGCACACACATACATATACTGATACTGATAAGCACTCACTGACGCATCACCCTCCCTATCCAACGCCACCTCCAACGCTTACCTCCCCCATGATGTGGACATCGGGTCAGCTGGAGGCGCAGTCGAAGATTGCAGCGGTCCCATATCAGATGTACACACTGGAACACTTTCCCATGTTGCTTGTCTGTGTTTATTGTGTTATGGTGTGTTGATACCTGTGCATTCCTGTATTATCCTTTTGTGTTGCACATTTCAATGTTTTTTTTTCCTCGCTACCTGGCCTGACCTGTCTCCCCAATGTGATGTTTGCATTGTATGTACGGTCGGCAAGGTCTGTCATCTCGGTTGTGGGCAAAAGACCTGAAACTGACAAATAAAGGCAATCTCATCATCTCATCTCATCTTAGCTCGGTCATTCTCCACCACCCTTGGGGGCGTCTCCCATTTTGACCTCGGCACTTCCAGGCCATATTCGGCACAGATGTTTCTGTATACTATGCCGGCCACTTGGTTATGGCGTTCCATGTAGCCTGCACCTGGGGTCTTGCCTGGTGTGATAGACCCCAGCCTCTATGGATCTTGTACTCAGAGCTTGTTCTTGTGCTGCCATGATTAGTGCCTCTGTGCTGTCTTTCAGTCCAGCTTTGTCCAGCCACTGGTAGGATTTCTGGATATCAGCCACCTCCTCTATCTGCCGGTGGTACATACCGTGCAGGGGCCTGTCCTTCCATGATGGTTCCTCGCCTTCCTCCACTTTCTTGGGTTTCTGCTGCCTGAGGTATTCACTGAGCACGCTGTCGTGATGTATTCGTGGATGTTCCTTGTCTCATCCTGGACTGTGGTGCTGACACTCACCAGTCCCCGGCCCCCTTCCTTCCGCTTAGCGTACAGCCTCAGGGTGCTGGACTTGGGGTGAAACCCTCCATGCATGGTAAGGAGCTACCTTGTCTTGATGTCAGTGGCTTCTATCTCCTCCTTTGGCCAGCCTATTACCCCAGCAGGGTGCCTGATCACGGGCAGGGCGTAGGTGTTGATGGCCCGGATCTTGTTCTTACCGTTCAGCTGACTCCTCAGGACTCACCTGACCCTCTGCAGGTACTTGGTGGTTGCAGCTTTCCTAGCGGCCTCTTCATGGTTCCCATTCGCCTGCAGAATCCCCAGGTACTTGTAATTGTCCTCTATGTCTGCAATGTTGCCTTCTGGTAGTTTGATCCCCTCCGTTCTGACTACCTTCCCTCTCTTTGTTACCATCCGATTACACTTCTCCAACCCGAACGACATTCCGATGTCATTGCTGTATATCCTGGTGGTGTGGATCAGTGAATCGATGTCTCGTTCACTCTTGGCATACAGCTTGATGTCATCCATGTACAGGAGGTGGCTGACAACTGCTCCATTCCGTAGTCGGTATCCGTAGCCAGTCTTGTCAATTATCTCACTGAGGGGGTCCAGGCCTATGCAGAACAGCAGTGGGGACAGAGCATCACCTTGGTAGATCCCACACTTGATGGTGACTTGTGCTATGGGCTTGAGGTTGGCCTCCAGTGTTGTCCACCACATCCCCATTGAGTTCCTGATGAAGGCTCTTAGGGTCCTGTTGATCTTATATAGTTCTAGATATTCCAGGATCCAGGTGTGGGGCATTGAGTCATAGGCCTTCTTGTATCAATCCAGGCAGTGCACAGGTTGGTCAGTCTGGTCCTGCAGTCTCGGCTGACTGCTTGGTCTGCCAGTACAGGGAGTGCAGAATTATTAGGAAAATGAGTATTTTGTCCACATCATCCTCTTCATGCATGTTGTCTTACTCCAAGCTGTATAGGCTCGAAAGCCTACTACCAATTAAGCATATTAGGTGATGTGAATCTCTGTAATGAGAAGGGGTGTGGTCTAATGACATCAACACCCTATATCAGGTGTGCATAATTATTAGGCAACGTCCTTTCCTTTGGCAAAATGGGTCAAAAGAAGGACTTGACAGGCTCAGAAAAGTCAAAAATAGTGAGATATCTTGCAGAGGGATGCAGCAGTCTCAAAATTGCAAAGCTTCTGAAGCGTGATCATCAAACAATCAAGCGTTTCATTCAAAATAGTCAAGAGGGTCGCAAGAAGCGTGTGGAAAAACCAAGGCACAAAATAACTGCCCATGAACTGAGAAAAGTCAAGCGTGCAGCTGCCAAGATGCCACTTGCCACATGTTTGGCCATATTTCAGAGCTGCAACATCACTGGAGTGCCCAAAAGCACAAGGTGTGCAATACTCAGAGACATGGCCAAGGTAAGAAAGGCTGAAAGACGACCACCACTGAACAAGACACACAAGCTGAAGCGTCAAGACTGGGCCAAGAAATATCTCAAGACTGGTTTTTCTAAGGTTTTATGGACTGATGAAATGAGAGTGAGTCTTGATGGGCCAGATGGATGGGCCCGTGGCTGGATTGGTAAAGGGCAGAGAGCTCCAGTCCCACTCAGACGCCAGCAAGGTGGAGGTGGAGTACTGGTTTGGGCTGGTATCATCAAAGATGAGCTTGTGGGGCCTTTTCAGGTTGAGGATGGAGTCAAGCTCAACTCCCAGTCCTACTGCCAGTTTCTGGAAGACACCTTCTTCAAGCAGTGGTACAGGAAGAAGTCTGCATCCTTCAAGAAAAACATGATTTTCATGCAGGACAATGCTCCATCACACGCGTCCAAGTACTCCACAGCGTGGCTGCAAGAAAGGGTATAAAAGAAGAAAAACTAATGACATGGCCTCCTTGTTCACCTGATCTGAACCCCATTGAGAACCTGTGGTCCATCATCAAATGTGAGATTTACAAGGAGGGAAAACAGTACACCTCTCTGAACAGTGTCTGGGAGGCTGTGGTTGCTGCTGCACGCAATGTTGATGGTGAACAGATCAAAACACTGACAGAATCCATGGATGGCAGGCTTTTGAGTGTCCTTGCAAAGAAAGGTGGCTATATTGGTCGCTGATTTGTTTTTGTTTTGTTTTTGAATGTCAGAAATGTATATTTGTGAATGTGGAGATGTTATATTGGTTTCACTGGTAAAAATAAATAATTGAAATGGGTATATATTTGTTTTTTTTTAAGTTGCCTAATAATTCTGCACAGTAATAGTCACCTGCACACACAGATATCCCCCTAAAATAGCTCAAACTAAAAACAAACTAAAAACTACTTCCAAAAACATTCAGCTTTGATATTAATGAGTTTTTTGGGTTCATTGAGAACATGGTTGTTGTTCAATAATAAAATTAGTCCTCAAAAATACAACTTGTCTAATAATTCTGCACTCCCTGTATGTGTTATTCTGTGCTGCACTGCCCAAACTAAAGATCTGCTGAAGTGTTGGAAATGATCCAGATGTTTATTTTGGACGATACAGCAGAAGATCAGACATGAAAGTGGAGATAACACAGAAGACCTGCAGCAAAGGGTCAGAGGTCAGACTGGGCCCCTGGATTCAACAATGAGCCAATGATCATCAAGCAGTGACTAAAGCAGAGCCTTGACGTTCTGACATTCATCACACAGTCAGAACAAATGTCTGCTGATGACTTCATCTCATGAAACGACTGATAGATGTCAGTTCATTGATCAGCTGAGCTGCTGATCTTCATCGTCACAGAAACATTCAGCTTGTTTCAATCAGTAAACAACTCCCACTACTCCCAGTTTGAACTGTTCCCACTCAAAATGCTGTGAGAACAATGATCATTGTAGAACTTCACAAACATCACGTGTTGTTTTCCACATGTAAGATCAGCAAACACACAGAAACTTCCTGTTGCCACACACGGCCTCCAAAATCTCTTCCACGCTTTCTGTCTGAAGTCCACTCTCTGTGTCGGATCCACAGGAAACAACAAGATCTTATTAACATGGTTTTCAATGTGTCTCCTTCCAAAAAGTCCAACCAATGAACAAATGTGTGTATTTGTGGAGGCCGAACAAAAGCATGACACATTTCTCTGTTTCTATAAACTGGAGTCAAACACAAACATGAAGAGTTTCACTGACAGACTCCAAAATGCCCCCACAGTGGATCAAAGGGAAATCCTACAGTGTGGCCAGAGACTCTTAATGGCTCCAACATCAACACATCCACAATGTTGGATCCAGTTCTGCCTCACAGAGTTACTAAGACACACCCTCTGCAGCATCACAACAGCTCCACCTGCTTCACCTGCCTCCTCAGCATCTGTACACCTGAAGAGAAAAGAAAGGCTCCAACAGCTCAAATCTACAAAGGATTCATGAAGTTTCATCCAACAATAACATGTTTGCCTTCCACAGTGTGCTGTTAGACACCACTGTACCTCTGCCATTTCAAAAAGAGCAGCTTGGGAACATTTTGGCTCCAAACACTTTGTGTTTAAGTTCTTTGTTTTCTTTGTGAAGCCGACAACATCTGGAGCTTTGTGACTCATAGAAACATCATTTTGTTCTTTAGATGACAGCAGATTGGGACTGAATAATCAATCACTATCAAACCAATAAAGACAAACATGCTGATTTTACAGGAACTTTGTTGGAGAAGCTGCAAAGACATGAAACTGGTGGAGATCCCAAACCAGTTGATAGTGCTGGTTATTCCAAATAAAGCTGTTTCCCTTTGAGATGAAATGACTTTGTGTCCTGATATATAATAAAGATGTTGTTGTTTTTGAGCCCCTGTATTAAAAGTAGTTTAAAGTCAGCTTGAGTTTGATGTCTTTATGTCAAAGCTGCTCATGATGTTGAGCTGCTGATGGAATAAAAACAATATAAAAGCATGTAGTCCAGACTTAAATGTAGCCTGTTGTTAGCTGAGGTCCACACACAGTGTTTGACAGTGTAGTGTGTGAAAGGGCTGCTGGTGGAGCTCACTAGGATGAGCAGGTGACCACGAGGTGGAGAGCAGCTGGCCTGGCTTTGACCCGGGCCACGCCCCCTTTCTCTCTGCTTTGCTGTCACTTATCTTCACTGCTCTGTCCAATAAAGCTGAAAAAGGCCCCGAATCAAAGAAATCTGCTGCAGCCTCTGAAACGTCTTCTGTTTCCTTCCCGACGGCTTTTTCACCGTCAGCCCATCAGACAGTCCAGCAGCATTTATGATGATGTCATGATGTTGAAGAGGCTGCTACGGTGGCCTCCCATGACCCCCAGCCTCATCACAGCTGAGATGCAGACATTTGAAAACATTCAGCAGACAACTGAATAACAGTCCAACACAACAGTCTGTGTGCAGACACACACTGACCTTTCATAGAGTCAAACACAGCTGGTTGAGTCATTTCTCTGTGAGTCTAAAGTGAATCTAGTATTTGAAAGTCCACTTCCTGTATTTGTTGTTGAAGACTTCTTCAGCTTCTTCTCAAGGACATCAGCTGCTTGTTTGGCAGCAGAGGCAGTTAAGAAGCTTCCTGAAAAACACTGAACAGTGAGTTCACTGTGGCATATGACAGATTCAGCTTTCTGTGTGCAAATGTGTCTGTGTCGACCTTTCAAATGCTGTTGAATCCAAAACATCAGCGGCTCCTCGGCTGCTCACTTCATGCACTTCTGTCTGTGTGACAGTCCAATGACATCACAGCTGTTTCCAGCCCCAGTGTCTCAGGACTGGACACCTTTAAACATGTCGAGGATCAAACAGCCGTCATGTATCTGTACCAACAACATCATTGAATCTAGAACAACTGGAGCCAAACCAGTGGCTCTGCTGGGATCACTGGTGAGCCAACACTTCCTTGTTGATGCAGATTTCAGGGCTTCCTTTTGCTCCTCCGTTATAACTGTTCTCTCTTCTCAACACATGATGACACAAAGGAATCAGCAGTGACAAAGATGATGCTGAAGAGAAGCACACACTTCACACATATAACAGAGCAGTGCAGTTACACACACCTCTGCTCGACATCAGGCCTCAAACAAAGACACAAAACACTAACTTGACTCTAAACAGAAGAAACGAGCAGCTGTTTCTGTTCTGTGCTTATTTATATTTGACACACATGCTTCTCTTTGTGCAAACACACATCGCACTATAAGGGTAACCTCGCACACAATGATTGGACAGCACAGTGATGATGCTGGGAGATCCTATACGCAGCAACACAGAAACACTGAGAACTTTAAACAATGATGGAAAGTGTTATAAATGACTTGTTGGCCTCTGATCTGTCACAAACAGCTGAAACGTGTCTCTCATGAGTCACATGAAGGTTTTTGACAGAAAGGACAAAAAGTAGCTGCAGTCAGTTTGTGTCATTTTTATATTTATTCATCTGGGAGAAAAATCTGAGGGACATTAAAATGTGTTTTCAACAGAGACAAGAACATGAATATAACAGAACAGGTAAATGAACATGTTTCAAGTAAACAGCTGGACTGATCAGGTCCAAACACAGAGTGATAAACTTGTCAAACAGCTGTCATATCTTTATATAGAAGCTCTTTATAAATGCTGCTCACTGCAGTCTGTTTACTAATAATGTCAAAGTGTTAGAAACACAGAAACATCAGAATGGTCTTTGTTCACAGAAACCTGTCTGGGATCCTTTGTTGTTCTTTTGATGCAGAGTTACATTATAAATATAAAGAGTTATTTCAGAGTCTCATCAGTTTTCCTGCATGTCTTTATTTAACACATCAGCAGGGCTGAAGCTCTCATGTTAAACACACACTGATCTATGGACACGTTCATGTGTTTCTAACAGAACCAGGCTGTTATCAGCCTGCACTAACATTATGTCACACACACTGAATGTAACAGTGACAGTTTACATCATCACACAATCAGCTGTGATTGTTTCACTGTCATCAAACGAGTCAACAGGAAGTAGAATCAATAGAAACCAATCATTTACTGACAGCATGTCTGATGGAAATAAGTGCAGATTATGTATGAAGTCTAACTGCACACAGTAACTGTGTTACAATAAGGACTTAACAGCGCCCTCTGCTGGAGTGTTTCAGTACTGCGTTAACTAGAATACACCACCTCCTCCTCACACCACCTGCTACAGCTCTACTCTTCTATGACTACAGTCATCCACAGCACTGATGTGAGGTCACATGGTTCATATGTAAGGAGCACAGCTGACCTCAGGTCAGTTTAATGACTGTGAGCAGCAGCTGTGTTATTGTCACTGTGACAGGGAGACACTCTCAGACACAGCGCTCATGTCAGCTTGTTCTCATGCAGGAGGATCAGGAGCTCCATGTTTGTCTTTCTGTTTGAATCATGATGTGTTTGTGCCATCAGAGTCTGTCATGAGTACTCAGGGTTTCACAGCAGCTCTTCTGGATGCTGACGAGGACTCCAACCTCATGTTTCACCTCTCTGAGCTTCTGATGTCTGTGAACACTCGTGTTTCTTCTCTGGGCTCATCTGGACAAAAACACCTGTGTTTGGCTGCAGCCTCATTCTGACTGACAGGAAGTGTGTTATCCATGAGCTGCACTTCTGTGAGGAAGTTTCCTGCTGTGTTTCCTGTCTGTGGACAAACACGAGTGTTCCAGCTGAGGACTTGGTTCCTTCCACCTGTCCATACAGGACATCACGCTGTCTGCAGCTCTGTAAATGCAGCTCCAGGTCCTTCCACGTGCTGCTCTGTATTTGTGCAGTTTGTAGTGTGTCCTGGGAAACGTAGCACACATGGTGTTCTTCTGCTGTTTCCTCCTTTCACTGAGTGTGAAACACTGACGCTGTGCTGTTGTTCACAGAGGGGAGCTGATTCTAGCTGCAGCTGGACTCTGTCATCTAACTGAATGTGTTGGTGCTGATCACGGGGCTCTGAGGGGGGAGCAGCAGGAGGACTCTGGATGCTGACGTCAGTGTATCTGTGGAAGCTCCCACAGCGTGTCTGTCATTCAATATTGTGCTGTATATTGTATCTATGCAAAGATGAACAGACTGTGTGTTCACTGGTCTCTGTGCTGCAGCTCTGATGTCATCATCACTCCCTCCTCCACCCTCAGCAGTCCC
>NC_141346.1:70876956-70989456 GCF_057382095.1 Aulonocara sp. 'chitande type north' Nkhata Bay
ATCGCCGTGCTACGGTTGCAAGAAAAAGAAGCAGAAATGACGTTCTCTACGCGTTGAGACGTTCCCCGTCCGTCGGCTAAACGCTTGATTGAAACTTCAATGCGACAGTGACACCAAGTAGAATTATAAATGTCACATAGCCCCAAACATGTCTTTTTCAAAGCCTGCGGTGAAGAGAAAGGTTGGTGATGAGCACCGACAATTTCAGGAAAAGTGGGAAATGCAATATTTCTTTGTTGAGCACAGGGGCACCCCGACCTGTCTTATTTGCACAGAGAAAGTTGCGCTGCACAAGGAATACAATTTGAAACGTCATTACACAACTAGACATGCTGAGCTGGATGCAAAATACCAGGGAGACGAGAGAGCGAACCGGGTTGCCAGTCTTACAACAGATCTACTGAGGCAGCAAGATTTCTCCAAGAAAGCAACCAAAGAGAATAATGCAGCAGTCGGAGCCACGTGGTTAGTGAGATGATTGCTAAAGCAGGGAAGCCATTCACAGAAGGTGCATTTGTCTAAAAGTGCATATTGCAGGCTGCAAATATAGTCTGTCCGGGAAAGAAAGGTCAGTTTAGCAACATCAGCCTTTCTGCCAACACCGCAGCAGATCGCATTTCTGACCTGTCAAGTGACATTTATGACCAACTGTGTGAGAAAGCCAAATGTTTCAGTGTATACTCAGTCGCTCTTGATGAGACCACAGACATCACCGACACCGCCCAGCTCCCAATGTATGTCCGTGGTGTTGATGACAGTTTTGAAGTGATGGAGGAGCTGCTCACAGTAATTCCAATGCATGGCCAGACCACCGCTCAGCAGATATTTACAAGCTGTGTGATGCCATTGAGAATGTTGGTTTGCCATGGAAGAGGTTTGTTGGAATAACAACAGATGGAGCGCCATCAATGACAGGGAGGAAACATGGACTGGTGGCACAAAACAAACTGGAAGAGGAAGGCGTGGAGGAGGCCATTGCTCTGCACTGCATCATCCATCAGCAGGTCCTTTGCAGCAAATGCCTGAAGTTTGACAATGTGATGTCTATTGTTGTGAAATGCATCAACCAAATCAGATCCAGGGGCTTAAAGCACCGAAGGTTCTGTGCTTTTTTAGAGGAAATGGAGTCAGAATATGGGGATGTGCTCGACTTCACTGAGGTACGTTGGCTCAGCAGGGGAAATGTATTAAAGAGACTTTTTGAGTTGAGAGCAGAAGTGAAGCCTTCATGGAGAAGGATGGAGTTAGTGTTCCTGTGCTAACTGATCCCAAATGGCTCATGGACTCAGCTTTTCTTGTTGATATGACACATGAGCTTAATGTACTGAACAAGACGTTACAAGGCCAGGGGCAACTTGTCAGTGCTGCCTATGACAACGTGAGAGCATTCTCCACAAAACTGGCGCTCTGGAAAGCTCAGCTCTCTCAGACAAACCTTTGCCATTTCCCAGCATGCAAGGCACTCGTGGATGCAGGCACACCATTCAGTGCTGACGAGTATGTTGATGTCATTTTGAGGCTACAGGAGGAATTTGATCACAGATTTCCTGACTTCAAGACACACAGAGCCACCTTTCACATTTTTGCGGACCCCGTCTCCTTTGATGTGCAAGATGCCCCTTCTGTGCTTCAAATGGAGCTCATTGAGCTGCAGTGCAACTCTGAACTCAAAGCAAAGTTCAGGGAGGTGAGTGGAAAAGCAGACAAGCTTGGACAATCTTTGAGAGAATTGAGCCCTAGTTTCCCTCGGCTTTCCCGAATGTTCAAGCGGACCATGTGCCTTTTTGGTAGCACATACTTGTGCCAAAAGCTCTTCTCCACTTTGAACTTCAATAAGTCCAAGTACAGGTCCAGACTTACGGATGATCATCTTCAAGACATACTGAGGGTCGCAACTGCTTCCTCCCTCAGGCCAAATCTGGCTCGGCTATGTGAGAGGAAACGCTGCCAGGTCTCTAGCAGCAAGGAGTAGGCAAGAGAAGCCATGTTCAGAAGAACAGTTCATTTTCTACAGTGTTCCATTCATGTTCAGAAGAAGGTTATAGAACTGTTAATACAGACATTTCAATCTAAATACAGCAGATATAGAAGACTGAAAGAAACACACAAGTTCACTGACTAAAAACATCTTATTATTATTTTATTTATGTTTTACAGATTGATTTATTTTCTTATTAATTCTTAATTTGTTTATTCATTTTTCATATTTTGTGTTAAAAAATAAAAATAAAGAGATTTGAGAAGATTGGAATTTTTTAACCATGCCTTTCTTGTGGAAAACCTAATGCGGCCCAGCCTCACCCAGACTCTGCCTGCAGCGGCCCCCAGCTAAATTGAGTTTGAGACCCCTGTCCTACACCATAAATCAGTAAGAGAGGGTACGACCTCTCTCATGGCCCCAAGTGGTGTGTGCATGCCAGAGCACTCTGGAAGGCATACAGAGTCTTTACAGACTACTAAGGATCAATCCTCTATCATCATCCAATCGATTATAAAACTAAGCATGTATGAGTAAATATTTTTAAGCATATCCCATATGGAAAAGACTAAAAACTTATATGATGAAAGTCATACTCACGAAAGTGGCCACTTTCTCATTACTTTCATATATTGTTTTAGTAAGTATCGAAAACATACAAGTTTCATTATATAATTTTTCAAGGGATCTTATATCTGTTTTCACTCTTGTATGCTTTTCATACAAGTTTCACACAAGACAGATACAAACTTTATAAGATTTATATATCTTTTCCATATGGGAAATGACAATCAACAATATAAAGCTTACAGCTGGTTTTAATAACAACATTTATTTGTTTCTCAAATGAGAAAGAGCTATCGAGAAACACTCCTAAATCTTGAGTTCTTAACTTTTCCAGTGGGCCAAATTCAACATTATCTGCTAATGCTAAATAGGCTGCCGTTATTAACTAATGCTAATTGGATGTGAATTAGCATTATGCACTAATGCTAACACTTACTTTTTAACAATGTGAGTAGCTAATGCTAACACTATTTCCCTTAACTTTATAACAATGTGAACGGCTAATGCTAACACTCTTTTCCCTAGCAATACAACATCTGAGCTGCTAATGCTGAGTAGGTCGCCATTAGCACCTACTTCTAATTAAAGGCAAATACGCATTAGAACCTAATGCTCATATCGTTTTCCTTTGCTTTATAACAATGTGAGCAGCTACTGCTAAATAGCATTAGCTAATAACAGCAGTCTAATTTAATGTAAGTTAGCCTCATTTGCATTATAACGATGTGAGGAGTTAATGCTAAGTATGCTGCCATTAGCAGCTAATTCTAATTAGGGGTGAATAATTATTACCAGCTAATGCTAATATCGTTTTCTCTTCCCTTTTAACAATGTGAGCAGCTAGTGCTGGGTAGGCTGGTGCTAGCAGCTAATACTAAAGCTAAAGCTAATTTGATGTGAATTAGCATTACATTAGTGAGGAGTTAATGCTAAGTAGACTTCCATTACAGGTAATGCTAATTTTAGGTATTTAGGAATTGGCAGCTAATGCTAATACCATATTTTCTTGCATTATAACAATGTGACCAGCTAATGCTAAGTAGGTTGCCGTTATTAGCTAATACTAATTTGAGGTGAATTAGCATTATCCGCTTATGCTAACAATGTTTTTTCTTACTTTTTAACAATATGAGTAGCTAATCTGAACATTTTTTTAAATTTAATTTTAACTTTTCCCCTGCGATGTGAAGAGGTAATGCTAAATAGCACGCCATTAGTGGCTAATTCTAATTTTAGATGAAAAAGCATTAAAAGCTAATGCTAATACCATATTTTCTTGATTTCTATCAATATCAGTAGCTAATGCTAGGTATGTAGCCATCATTAGCTAATGCTAATTTAGGTGAATTAGCATCATCCGCTTATGCTAACAATGTGTTTTTTTACTTTTTAACAATACGCCATTAGTGGCCAATTCTAATGTTAGATGAGAAAGCATTAACAGCTAATGCTCATACTGTTTGCTTTGTAAGAATGACAGCAGCTAATGATACGAAGTCTACCGTTGTTAACTAATGTTAATTTGATGTGAATTAGCATTATCCGATAATGGTAACTCTTTTCCCCTGCATTACAACGACGTCAGGAGTTAATGCTAAGTAGGCTGCCATTAGGGGCTAACTCTAATTAGGGGTGAACAATTATTAGCAGCTAATGCTAATACCGTTTTCTCTTTCCTTATAACAACTTGAGCAGCTAATGCTAATTTGATGTGAATTAGCATTATATTAGTGAGCAGTTATTGCTAAGTAGGCTACCATTAGCAGCTAAAGCTAATTTGAGGTGAATAAGCATTAGTAGCTAACGCTAATACCCTTTTCTCTTGTGTTATAATGATGTGAAACGTTAATATTGTTCTCAAACAACAGAATGAGAATGAAATATTGATTCTAACAGGGCCCATAAACAGTATTAGCTTAGCAGCATTAGCTTATCAGAGTTTTCATCATGGTCACATAAATCCTTAGCAGAGCAAAGTGGCCTACTTAGCAATAGCTGCTCAAGTTGTAGAAAGCAAGGGAAAACAGTAATAGCATTAGCTGCTAAATGTGCACTTGAGAACAAATTTATTGTTAATTCAGCTGTGAATGTAGAGTTTGTCATTATTTAAGCTTCCATTTCCAAATGTTAGCTGCTCCTGTCTGCCTCTTTGTCACAAACACAGACTGAAATGATTCACAGCCTTGTTTCATCCTTCTGTCACTATGGACATACAGCATGGGAAACATACACATGGCTGACACTTTATTAGGTACACTGGTATCTATCTCAGGTACACCTGTGACCTAAATGTTCCTGCAACCAGACTCCTTGGAGACCCCTACATAAATATCCATGAACTATCCAGCTAGACTAGTGTGTCTGTCCCTGAAAATATTCCTGCATGTGTGATTGTTCATGTCTCATCTGCAGGAAACAAACAGGAAGTGAGTGAAGGACACAGGAAATGTTTCCAGCTCTTCCTCCTCTATCAGACATTCTCTCCATACCTGAGAGTGTCCAGTCTCCAGCCTGGATCCTTCAGTCCAGCCGACAGCAGCTTCATTCCTGAGGGACCTGGATGATTGTAGCTCAGGTCCAGCTGTCTCAGATGGGAGGGGTTGGAGGTCAGAGCTGAGGCCAGAGAAGTACAGCCTTCCTCTGTGATCAGACAGCCTGACAGACTGCAGACACACAAAACAACAATCAATCTGTCAACAATCGTTTTCTCTTTGTCACAATAACATCTATCCATCCATACATCCATTCAATGTAACTTTATTTATAAGTGACAATACCCAACAGACAACAACAGTCATCTGAAGCTGTTTAACAGTGTAAGGTAACCGCCTCCACTGTGAGCAGCACTTGGTGATGGTGGGAAGAAGAACTCCCTTTGACACAAAGATCCTCCCAGTGAAAACAGGCTCCAGGAGGAGCATCTACCATGACTGGTTGCAGGGTGAGGGGAAAGAGAAGAACATGAACATCAAGAATGCAGCGAGTGGTAAAATAATAATAATAATAATGGATTGGATTTATATAGCGCTTTTCAAGGCACCCAAAGCGCTTTACAATGCCACTATTCAGTCACTCTCACATTCATACACTGGTGGAGGCAGCTACGGTTGTAGCCAAGTAGGGTAAAGCCCAAGGACACAACGACCAGGACAGAGAGCCCAGGGATCGAACCGGTGACCTTCCGGTTACAGATGCGATTCCCAACCCCCTGAGCCACGGTCGCCCTAAATAAAGATTTGACCTCAGTGTGCTCAGTGTTCCTGTCTATTCCTAACATATTCCTAACACGATAGCTGCACTTTAGAGCTCTAAAACTGGAACTGACACATAAAAATACTGAGAACACAGACTAGCAGCCACTGCATGGCCTCGAGTACGTATGTGGTGCGTTCAAAGAGCATCAGCATAGACATGGTGGGTTCAACAATATAGGACATAACAATTTCTATGGCGAAAATACTATCAATGAATGAGCCATAACATTTTAGCCATGTAAACATGTTATCAGTGGGCTTTCCAACAACTTGCATTGATCATTAAAGGATAAAATACGTGAGTCGAGGTCACTACGAGCCATGCGAGGGTCAAACATGGCAGAGAACCTTCCAGCAGCATCTTGGTTTATAATCCGCCTTTGGATCATCAGTTTAGGAGATGAAGGATCCAAGTAAAATAACAAGTTAAAAAATATGCAGCTATGGTCACTCACATGGACATCCTCCACACATACATCATGTATATTTAAACCCAGGGAGAAAACAAGATCCAGTGTGTGACCCTTTGTATGTGTGGGGCCAGAAACATGCTGCCTAAAGTTAAAAGACTCAGTGACAGTGATGAGCTCATCAGCAGTGTTACAGGATGCTTCATCAATATGACGGCTCAAATCTCCCAACCTTCTCCAATGAAATGATGGATGTCAGAAGGTCATTAAATTCAGTTAGAAAGACCCCATCAGGTAGAATAAAATACAATAACTGGTTTTTAGAGAACTGACCATCATCTGTGACTCAAATGCAGAAAAGGAGTCCGAGGTCATCAGACTGCATGTGAATCTGTCCTGGTAAACAACAGCGAGTCCTCCACCACGTCCTAAAAGACGCGGAGTTCAGATGACGGAGCAGCCAGCCGGGCAGATTTCATTCAAGTGGACATAATCAATGTTCCCTCTAAGCTGCGCACGGGCGCAATCCGCTGACACGCTCTCTGCACACAGAGTATCTGCATTGCGCACAAAAAGATATCTAACAGGCTGTGAGGCTCCTGAACTCTCTGCCCCCCTCTCACGGACAATAACCATATCCAACTTCTTAATAGCAATGAACTGGTCTGCATTGGTGCATCATATCTTTATTCTCTTCCCCCTCCTGCCCCCCCCCCCCCCTCCTTCTTAAATAGATAACTATCATATCTGATATCATATCTCACAGTACAATAATATTGAATGGGTTGCATTGTTGTACTTTGTCATGTTTCTCAGGTCTTTGTCTGATTTTCTACGAACATTACTTGTCATGTTCTCATGTTGTTGCTAAGGATTGTCTTATTGCATTGGAGTCACACTGGGTTAAATATGTACACTTGGGTTTTAAGGGGTATTTATTATTTTCTTCTTTTTTTTTGGGTTGTATGGAAGCCCCAAACGCAATTTCATTGTTCTTGACAATGACAATAAATAAATAAATACTAAATACTAACCTGAATTGAAATTAAAATAAATACGTTAACAATTCTGCTTTGCAGTGTTAGTCAGTGACTGGCTGCTCCAGTATTTAGAACGATGCCGCCTTATCCCATAGTCCAGCCAATGATTCACATTCGTATATACGCAGCTAATCAACGTCGCTGACGGGCTATGACAGCGTCCTCATGTGCCGACACCGGTGTTTTGGTTGATGTAGAGTGAAGCCACATTAATGACAACGTGATCCAGTGATCCAAGGGACCGCTCAGGGAGTTTGTGTGTTCGCTCAGACACATGAAACATTAGAGGGAACATTGGACATAATTCTTATTTTGCTGCCACGTCTCAGTCAGACACATGAAATCTAGAGACTCTTTAATAAAGAGATCGCTTAGAATAAATGATTTGTTTGTTATGGAGCGAACGTTAAGCGGGGCCAACCGAGTTGATGACGGTCGATCTGCAAAATCAACAGCTGACTGCAGCGGCACTTGAAATAAAGACAATGCAGACCTGTGGACCTGCTGGGCAGGGCAGCGACTCCAGAGCTGGGGGAAGCAATGATCGATGAGCAGACATAGCTGTTATCAATAAAAACAGTGAACGTTTGACGGACACACCGTGAGAAAAACTGCTTCTGAGCCACAGAGCCCAGGTCCCAGTCACCGGCGTAACATATTAACTAAATGTCAGGAGAGGAAGTGGACGCAGGCACCAGGATTCTCCCCACAGCCAAGAAGCTAGCCTCTGGTAGCTTCTCAGTTTCACCTGGACGTCGGCCCTCGTTCCCCTTTTCCATCTCTTGAGGGTGAAAGTCCTGCGGGTTGTGAAGAGTAGCACACCAGGGGAGGAAGAGTTTTTCTATTCAGCTGTTACAGTAGCTCTCCACTGAATCTTTGATGTTAAACCCTTTAAGACCTACCATAGAACCAAGTCTGCCAGAGCTTATCTTTAGATTTTTACATGCTGTAGTGCAGACCTTCCCAAACTGTGGTGCCCGCACCCTAGGGGGGGCGCAGAGCCATGGCAGGGGGGGCGCGGTATGAAAAGGGAGGGGAACAAAACGCTTGAACACTGCTAGCACGGCGCCCACAGAAACGCAAAGCAGGAGATGAAGCATCGCTGAATATGTTTCCAAACCAACTTCATTCTAAGCCAAAGACTAGAAAATATGGTGAAGCAAATCTGCCCTTTGGCTTCACCTGCACAGGTGCTGAGGTAGGTCCCTGCGTCGGGAGCAGCGCTGGGCTCTTCCAATCATGGACAAACAGGATCCCACATTCTTAATTTTTAGTTCACAAACACTTGTTGTAGTGACTAACTACTCCTGACATGTTGGAGATGTTTGCTCTTTATAGAGTAAAGTTACAGCGGGATACAAATAACATCAGGCTGATCCTGCCACGATTTGTTCCCTCGATTCAAATCACAGACAAACAGGATCCCACAGCTGTTTATGTTTTTGAACCCATTTTGCACAGAGAGGCATTTTTTGAAAATGTATTGACAGCAATGTTGATTAGTATTACAGAAGAAGAAAAAACAACTACCCGTGACGCCTTTGTAAATGGAGGGACAGTAACTGCGTGTGAAACCTGCAGATACTCAGATTAACAGTATTTTGTCTCTGTCTGCCATTCTGCAATTCATCTCACATAAACAATAACGTGACGTGAAAAAAGGCGCAACCTTTGACGTTGCCAGATGAACTCTGTATTCCTCGTCCGCAAAAAAGGAGTTTTAAAAAAATCTCAGTTTTTGGTGATTTGAAACGCTGTTTGGATGAAACAGCTGCGTTTTCAAAAATACCCGTGTAGGTGCGGACGTAGCGTAAAAGATTTAGTAGTTTATTTTCTTACTACCTGTAATTTATTGCAGATTACTTGTATTTGCTTAATTGTTTACTAAATGTTAGAGGTGTGAAATAAACCGCAATGGAGCAAAATATGGGCGTGTGTGGTTGGAGGATGTGTTAGTGCGTGTGCGTGCTGTTCACGCGCCGGGGGGGAGGCGAACGTTTTTCGTGTAAAACAAAGGGGGGCCCAGCAAAAAAAGTTTGGGAACCACTGCTGTAGTGCCATTTTGGGGAGCAGTTCAAGTTGCTATACATCAATACAACCGTTATAGCCCAAATTTTAATAATATGTATGCATTCAGTCCATAGTAACTACATATACATATATACATATACAGCAAAAAGTGCAATAAACTAGAACAAATTGAAAATTGTTTTGTTTTGTATTTTTACATATAGTTGTAGATGTCCGTACAAACAAACAAACAGGCAACCAACACATCACATACACACTCCAAAATAATATAATATAATATAAGCCTGAGAAAACAACCTAGATTTTTCATCAAAAAAGTACAATGTGCAATGGCAACAACACATATGGTTCAGTGTTATTAACTATGATAATAGCAGTAGGTACAAAAGACAATCTATGTCTCTTTGTCTTCACTGCAGGCACTTTATAACGACGACCTGATGGAAGCAGTTGAAAATCATTAAAGAGAGGATGATCTGAACACAACATGACAGAGGTCGCCTTCCTCAGCACCTGCCTGTTATAAAAGTCCACAAGCTGGACCTGAGACCTCCCTGAAATCTTACCAGCCACTTTAACCAGGTTGTTAAGTCTGGTCTTATTATTCAGAGACATATTACCGTACCAAGCAATGATACAGAAAGTTAAAACAGATTCAATAAAACTTTTATAAAAAACGAGTCATCATTGCAGATGAAACATTGAAACCTCTCAACCTCCTTAAAAAGTCTTTGTTGAACCTTTTTCACTGTAGCAGCAAGATGTGACTCAAAGCACAGAGCTTTATCAAGAACAACCCCCAAATACTTATAACTGTCCACCAGTTCAATGGCTGCACATTTACCACTGTTAGCGCAGGATGAGGGGATGTCTCCCTGAAGTCAATAACCATGTCCTTGGTTTTCAAGGTGCTGATCATTAAGAAGGACTGATCACACCACGAAACAAACTCATCCACAACAGGCCCATGGGAATCCTCTTCACCATGAAGGAGGCTTACAATGACTGTGTCATCTGCGTATTTAATGAAATGCCTGTTGGCCTGTGTACTGCGACAGTCATTAGTGTACAAAATATACAGTAGAGGAGAGAGACAACAACCTTGCGGTGAGCCAGTGGAAGAGTTCAGCTGTTTGGAAAAACAGCCGTTCACTCTCACACACTGAGATCTGTCAGTTAAAAAGTTTAAAACCCAACCAACGAGATTAAGATCAAGTGTAAACTGGTTAAGAAGTTTATCAGCTAAAAGATGTGGCTGGATAGTATTAAAAGCTGAAGAAAAATCAATAAATAAGAGCTGAGCATGAGCTTTGGCGCCATCAAGATGGCGATAAAGGAAGTTCAACAGAGTGACCACTGCATCATCAACACGTCTACGAGGCCTGTATGCAAATTGTAGAGGGTCTATAAGCTTCTCTACTTGCTAACTGAGAGTCTGAACTAAAACCAGGAAGACTTATCTTATTACAGTCACTGTAACAGTGACCAGTCATGTGTTTCATGCCTGCCCAGGCCACCCTTAAGTTATTGCTACCCATCTCCGCCTCTACCTTATCCTTGTATTTTACTTTGGCTTTTTTAATTTCTGATCTGATCTCCTTCCTAATTTCTCTAACTTTCAAGATATTCCCTTCAATAAAAGCTTTTTTCCTTTCATGAATCAGCCTCATAAGACCTTTTGAAGACCATGGTTTGTTATTAGGAAAAAAATGGAGATGGTGTCAGTCGCATTCTTAGGATTCGCTTTAGGGTGGATGTAAACAATGGTGACGTTGATCTGTGGGAATTCCCTCGGCAGATAAAACGGCCTCAAAGACACAGAGAGGAGCTCAATGTCAGGCAGACACACTTGTCTACGAACGGTCACATTTTTACACCATTTCTGATTTATATACAAACACACTCCTCCTTGAGATTTCTGGGTAGCTCCGGGGTCTCGATCCAAACGTATGGGAAACCCGAAGCCATTTAGTTCCAGAGAACAATCAGGGTCAGAGTCCTTGAGCCAAGTCTCTGTGAATGCCATTAGACATGTATCCCTGTAGCCACGCAAGTGTGCGACATTCAAATGCAGTTCATCCAATTTACTCCTCAGAGACTGCACATTAGCCAGGATTATTGATGGTAAAGGAATGACTCCAAACAACCGTCAGGATTGCCAATAAAATCATGCGAAATAAAAAACCCATCTTCGTTAAAAGAAGTTCCACAAAGCACAAGCCGATGCTATAGAATTTCCTCAGGCAAAAAAATATATATATAAAGGAATAAAAGAATGAAATAAAATAAGTTAAAACACTGACAGAGAGAGACAACCTGCTGCTCGCCACAAGAGCAGCGCCCCTCTTTCTAGTCTAGTCTAGACTGAGAATGCATCAAGACCACTCACTCACCCTTCCCTCCTGCCTCTCAGCTGCTGAAACTCACAGTTTGTTACCACGGAAGAGTCACTCCTTCATCTGAGATGAAGCCTGATAGTCTGACTGATGCAATATAACATTCAGTCTACACTTTGTTTTTGTGCAAAGATGATAAAGAGGAAATACTAATAACATAAACAAAAATAAATGTCCAATTTAGAAATCTTATTCTTTTTTGCTCTATAAAATAGTTGTTTTTATTTTTCAGTCACTCATCGTAGCAGTAGGATTTACATGAAAATAAAAACAAATTAAGTTTGAGAGAAAAAGTACATTTTTGGCACTCTCTGGGCAACTGACTCAGAGACTCAAATGATTTAAAAAAAACCCGATTCATTTTGGTGAGTGACTCATTTAAACTCGATTCGGTAAAAAGAATCAAATTTACCATCACTAATACAAATCCCTTTGGAGAAAACAGCTTTAAAATATGTATTGTTAAATTCCAGATGTTTCTTTGCAAGGAAAACTCAAACACTGAAACAATACCACCAGTAACCTCCTACATATGGAAATGTGGTGTCATTAAAGACATAATAATTTCATTAATACCCAATATCCAGCAAAATATGTAATTTGAACATTTTGTTCCTAACGAAATCAAATGTATATATTGTAGAAGATTAGCCAAATTTATGTAAAATGGCCAGTACATGAATTAAAAATAAAAAATAAACAAAATCGTATGACTGTGACAAATTTTACACAGTAATTCAGTCTAATAATCCACTCAAATATAAATATAAGTTTAGCTAAAAGCTCTATAGATAAGTCAATCAATAATATAATTCACATTTTAAATGATCATATGTGTTAATGTTTGAATCCTGACCTGAGAGTTTCCACTGCACACTGTGAACTCTTTAGTCCAGCAGACAGAAGCTTCACTCCTGAATCCTGCAGGTCAGAGTTACTCAGGTCCAGCTCTCTCAGACTGGAGGACTGGGAGCTGAGGACTGAGCACAGAGCTTCACAGCTTCTCTCTGACAGGTTACAGCCACCCAGTCTGAAAAACAAAAGATAATCTATAATACTTATGTAAAGTTTGTTATTATATTACATGCCATCTTTTTATTTTTGATGAAACCTTAACATACTAAGATACAACATCATATGGATGAACTTGAATAAAATGTTTTTTTTTAATTATATCTTTATTTGGATTGGACAAGAAAAAACCATCTGCATAGCAGTATATGAATAACATGGGAACAAAGTCCTTCCAGGTTTTAGATTAAGTCCAGGAGAGCAAATGATAAACAAAGTGATCAGCGGGTGCATATTAACCTCCACTAGCTATTACTAGGACAGTTGCTCGCATGCTCTCCCAAAGGAGATATATAGAACACATTACATGGAACTATAAACACAAACTGGGAGGGGTGCCCATGCTGCAATCATTGTGAAGAAATAAGTAAATAAACAAGCAATAGTAATAGGAGTAAATGTAAAAAACAAACAAACAAAAAACAACCAAGTAATAGTGAGATCAAGTGAAGTCAGCCCTCGTGGGGGTGATGAATTGGATCCAATTGTTCCAACTTTGGTAGATTTTGGCTTTTTGATTTCTTAACAGATATGTAAGTTTTTCCATCCTAAATATCTCTAAAATGATCCCAAACCAGTCGTCTAGGGTAGGCTGGGCTGGGCTTAACCATCTTCTAGTAATTGTTTTTTTACTTGCCACCAAGAGTAATTGCACCAACTTAATCTCACTCCTACATTCCAGAAAGGGGACCAAACCCATGTATAAAACCTTAAAATCGAAAGGTATTTGAACGTTAAAGACTGCACTTAAGGAGACCTGAACGTTTTTTAACTTGGGACAGTCCCAAAAGACATGAAAATGGTTAGCAACAGTCGAGCCGCATTGTCTCCAGCATTGCATATAAGCCCCTTTGTACCTCTCCTGATATGGAGTCTTGAAGTACCTAATAATATTCTTCCAGCCATGTTCCTTCCAGCTCATAGAACTGGACGTGGACCACTGGCAGTACAAAACATTTTCCCACTCCCCCACAGAAATAGCAATCCCTGATTCCCTTTCCCATTTATCCTTAGTGTATAAAGTGTTAT
The DNA here is from genome assembly GCF_057382095.1 of Aulonocara sp. 'chitande type north' Nkhata Bay. Taxonomy (NCBI): domain Eukaryota; kingdom Metazoa; phylum Chordata; class Actinopteri; order Cichliformes; family Cichlidae; genus Aulonocara; species Aulonocara sp. 'chitande type north' Nkhata Bay. The sequence goes on from NC_141346.1 coordinate 70,890,733, forward strand.
CCTTGCTGGCACTAGAGAGAGCTTTGTATAGTTTAGAAATAGATTTAGTAGGGGTCATGGTTGTGGCATTTTTCAGGATGAGGAAAAAATGCGACTCAGCATCATTGAAGTTGGCATTCATGATCAATATATGATCTCAGCTGTAAGTATCTATGAAAGTTGTATTTTGTCAGGTTGTCCTGTAAGGTCTCAAATCTGAGCACAATATTTCTATGAGTAAGAGAGAGGAATGTTGTAAGGCCACAGGATATCCATGCTTTAAAAGTTACCTGGGAGCTGAGACTCATGAAGGGGACCAGATTCCATCTGTGCAGATCAGCTTTTATACTTGCAGATATTGGCTCGTAGTTTGCCTGAAAGAGCCCCGAGAGGTCCGCAGTCAAATATATTCCCAGGTACTTATTTTTCTCGTTATCCCTACGTAAAGCTACAGAAGCTGTATAATTTAAAGTCATCACCTGTGTTTTTGAAATATTGACCTTATAACCAGATAACTTCCCCAAATCACTTAAAGTAGACATCAACTCACTAAAAGACCTCTCTGGCTCCTCCAGGCAGACCAGTACATCATCTGCGAACATTACCACTTTATGTTCAACTCCTGACAATGCAACACCCCTAATGTTATGATTTTGTCTAATCGTTTGGCCAAATGTTTCTATGAATAAATCAGAGAAGTGGCGAGATTGCACAACCCTGCCTACAGCCACGTTCCAGAGCAAAGGGCTTGGAGAGATCACCATTCACCTTAATACGGGCTGAGGGTCGAGCATACAGACCTTGGATTACTCTAATAAACTTGTCGTGAAAGCCAAACTTCCCCAGAACCTTATACAGAAATACCCATCTGACGGAGTCGAAGGCTTTCTCAGCGTCCAAGCTTCCTATTATTGATTGAGTTTTGTTCTTTTGTATTTGAGCAGAGATGTGTAATATTCTCCTAATGTTGTCAGTTGTTTGTCTATAGTGAATGAAACCAGTCTGATCTAAATTGATGAGGTCAGGTACCAACTTCTCCAGTCTACGAGCAAGAATAGAAGTAAATAGTTTGTAATCCAAGTTAAGGACACTGATTGGTCGATAGTTTCCACATTCTCGTTTATCTTTCCCCTCTTTTGGGATAATTGAAATAGTTGCCTCCCTCCAGGAGGGTGGGATTTCTCCCTCCTGTAGGATGTAGTTAAATGACTTCAGCAATGTGGGGACTAGATCTGCCCTCAGGGTGCGATACCACTGAGAACTGAACCCGTCCGGCCCAACTACCTTACCTGGTTTTAATCTGGAAAGAGCTGCATTAATTTCTTCCACTAAAATGGGATGTGTTAGAAGCTCATTTTTGAGAGACGGGAGTGAAGGTAATTCTAGAGAGCTAAGAAAGGCATCAGTACAATTCTCCTCCGTAGCATTGGGCTGTGAGTACAGCTCCCTAAAGAAGGTCTCAAAACATTTCTGAATGTCTTCTAATTTTGATTCCAGAATATTAGTCTTGGGGTCCTTGATTTGGTATATCGTACTTTCCTCTAGTTGTTTGCGTTATTTATGTGCCAGATATTTTGCAGATTTCCCTCCTGTCTCATAGTATTTTTGCCTCAAAAAAATTAAGTTATTTTGGGCCTCCTGGGTGTAAATATCATTAATTTCATCCTGTATTTTCCTGATATCCTGCTTCAGAGTAGGATTTGCGGTGTTTATGTCTTCCTATTCTTTCAACTTTAAATTTGCCTGTAGTTCTGCTAATTTTTGCCCTTTGATTCTCTTTAAGTGGGAGGCGATAGAAATTAATGTACCTCTCATTACCGCTTTGAGCGTATCCCAAAGAATAGCTGGAGATACCTCTCCTGTGTCATTAACATCTAGAAATTCTTTAATGTCTACCTTTAATTTGGAAACTATGGCAGGATCATTAAGGTGCGATAACAATTTCCACAGTGTGGTACATTTTTTCCTAGCCACCTGCAAAGATAGAGAGATAGGACTGTGGTCAGATAGATCTCTTGTTAATATGTCACAGTCTTTGACCCTAAACCTATCAACTTTAAACATAAAAAAGTAGTCCAGCCTTGCATACACTTTAAAGGAACCAGAGTAATGAGTGAAATTTCTGGTAGATGCGTAGCGGTCCCTCCATACATCTATTATCCCCATCTCTACCATATAGGAATTTACTTTTCTAGTAAGTGCTGTTACCTGGTTGGTTGGGGAGGAGGAGTCTAGTTTAGGGTCAAGTCTAAAGTTAAAACCCCCCCACAGACAACTATCCCCTGAGAATCCACCAATAAATCAAACCTATTCCTATAGAATAGCCAATCGCTCCCGGGGGGAGCATAAACATTTAAAATTGTGATTTCAGACCCCTCTATCCTTTCTGTTATTCTAACCAATCTGCCTTCCTCGTCACAGAGTTCTTAGATATGTTCATAGTTAAGTGTACCAGAGATAAGTGTAGCCACACCCCTCTTGTGTTTGGACTTAACGGAAGAGGAGAATACATATTTAAAACCCTTTCTTTTCAATCTCAAGTGATCTACTTGGTTCATGTGTGTCTCCTGAAGTAATGCAATCTGGGCCTTCTCCTTCCTTAGTTTGGACAGTATCTTATTCATCTTAATCACGTTCAGAACCCCGTTAACATTAAAAGAGATTACTTTCACTGACTCACTTCCCATAAAGATATATTAAGTTACCACAGCGCATAAACTCAATAGCAGCAGGCAACCCCCTCTTAAAACAGTAACAAGTGAAAAAAGTTAGGAATGAACTGAAAACATTTGAACATAACTGGAGCTTGAAAGCTCCTAAGCTGGCTTCTGACAGTGGAGCACTTCCACTGACACCCTCACAACTTGAAGGGAAACCCCTTATTACCCCCTGAGTTAGGGGGCTTTCCACTGCGACGTCACTCACAGCACGAGAAGCCCCACCCATTTTAGCTCGACAGTAACCATATTTCACCATGTTGTCCATAGCTAATACATAACATTAAATTCGTTCTCTTCACGTCTGTATACTTGCAGCTTCTCTCTATATCCCGCAGCTCCTCGGATCTGACGCGGACGCCGACCACCAACTCCCCGCCACAGCGGGCATCTTTGTAGTTTTTCTCTGGGGGTTGCCGGTGGTGTATTCTTCTCTTTTAGGACCTTTCGTGCCTCTGCATACTCCTTCCTCATAGCCATGATCTCAGGGGGGTAATCGTGGTCGAGGTTGATCTTGCTGGAATTCAACATAAAACCTTTCTTTTGCCAAGCGAGCCTCAGCACTTCTTCTTTAACCGTGAAGCACAGGAATTTTACCAGGATCGATCTGGGTTGGGAGCCGTCCGGAGGGAGTAATGATAACACTCTGTGTGCTCTCTGAATTTGTAACGGTGTTGATGGTGGGATGGCGAGATTCTCCCGGAGTAGCTTCTCCACAAAGTGGGCCATAGATGGAGCTCCCGATTCTTCTCCCTCCGGCACCCTGTACAGTCTGAGCGACTCCCTCCTCGAGTAAGCCTCCAGTGATGTTAGTTTTGTTTGAAACTTTTCCTGCATGCTTTCTTCCATTTGCGCAACATCTCTAAAGTTAGAAATATCCTGTCTCAGAGTGACGCTGAAAAACTAGTTCATGCATTTATTACTTCCAGGCTGGACGACTGTAATTCATTATTATCAGGATGTCCAAAAAACTCCCTGAAAAGCCTTCAGTTAATCCAAAATGCTGCAGCAAGAGTACTGACAGGGACTAGAAAGAGAGAGCAGATTTCTCCTGTATTGGCTTCCCTTCATTGGCTTCCTGTTAAATCCAGAATTGAATTCAAAATCCTGCTCCTCACATACAAGGTCTTAAATAATCAGGCCCAATCTTATCTTAATGACCTTGTAGTACCATATCACCCCATTAGAGCACTTCGCTCTCACACTGCAGGCCTACTTGTTGTTCCTAGAGTATTTGAAAGTAGAATGGGAGGCAGAGCCTTCAGTTTTCAGGCCCCTCTTCTGTGGAACCAGCTTCCAGTTTGGATTCAGGAGACAGACACTATCTCTACTTTCAAGATTAATCTCATATTTCCATTAAAAGTGTTGAATTTGACTGTTTGATGTTCTTTATGATCTCTGGCACCAGTTCATCTGTAGGCTGAGCTCAATCCATCCATTTAGTGAAATTATGTTTAAAGGTCTCCTTGTTTTCTGAGCGTGCACAGATCCTGAAGCAGAAAGCCTGGGTTAATAGAGAAATGATCATCACTGTGATGATGCTCATCATCTCTGACTGGGATTTGAGGTTTTGTCAAAGCAGCAAAGAAAGCCTGGCTATGTTGGACTGGGTGTGGAAGCAGCTCCCAGTTTGAGTTCAGGAGACAGACGCCCTCTCTACTTTGAAGATCAGCTTCAAACTTTACTTTTTGCTAAAGCATATAGTTAGGGCTGGGCCAGGTGACCCTGAATCCTCCCTTAGTTATGCTGCAATAGACGTAGGCTGCCGGGGATTCCCATGATGCATTGAGTTTTTCCTTTCCAGTCACCTTTCTCACTCACTATGTGTTAACAGACCTCTGCATTGAATCATATGTGTTATTAACCTCTGTCTCTCTTCCACAGCATGTCTTTATCCTGTCTTCCTTCTCTCACCCCAACCAATCACAGCAAATGGCCCCGCCCCTCCCTGAGCCTGGTTCTGCCAGAGGTTTCTTCCTGTTAAAAGGGAGTTTTTCCTTCCCACTGTTGCCAAAGTGCTTGTTCATAGGGGGTCATGTGATTGTTGGGTTTTTCTCTGTATCTATGAAGTGCCTTGAGGTGACTTTTGTTGTGATTTGGCGCTATATAAATAACATTGAATTGCATTGTTAGTATCTCAGACAAAATCTCGTCTGTGTTCTGGAGCTTATCTTTGTGTTCTGCAACCCTGGTTTCCACATCATTAAGCCGCACATTGGCTTTATCCAACTCACCCCTTATTTCCACCAGTTGCGCTTTCGTGTCTTTTCGAAATTCTTTCACCTCTTTCCCAACGCCTCTCAGTTCTTTCAGTATCAGCGTCAAACTTGCTGAGTCAACCTCATCTTCTGTCCCAGAATCCTCGCGGCTAGGAGTGGGAGAGTGGCCTCGGCTAGCCCTATAGGGGCTAACGTTAGCCCCTTCTGTTAGCTGCACATTGCCATCTTCCACGTTTTCAAACGTTAACTTCTTAGCTATTTTGTTCTTTCTGGACATCATTTAAACCCCTTTTTCCTCTTTATGTGCACTTAGATAGTGTATTAATTTACTTGGGGCAGTTTTAATAAGTTTCAGTCGAGAGCTCTCGTACTAGGTGTCCATCCCCACGAGCGCCAGAACCGGAAGCCTTGAATAAAATGTTTAATTGGTTCATTTAAAAAAAACAAAATGTCAATTGATCTGACCTCAGAGTATTTAGTTTACAGTTTAAACTTTGTAGTCCAGCAGACAGAATCTTCACTCCTGAATCCTGCACATTTTTGATACTCAGGTCCAGCTCTGTCAGAGTAGAGGACTGAGAGCTGAGCATTGAGGACACAGCTTCACAGTTTTCCGCTAGAAGTTCACAGACGTTGAGTCTGAAAATGAAAACATGAACAAAGACTGATGTTAAAGTGTAATCAGGGTGCAATAACTAATCTTATATTTTAAGAATCCTTGTTGTTTTATGCTGAGCAGATGTGGTACGAAACAACAGTAAATTGATCAAGTTTACCTCTACTGTTTAAATTGCTGGATTTATTTTCTCAGTTAAAAACAAAACAAAACAAACAAACAAAAGAAAAAAGAATACAAATCGGTCAGACCTCAGAACATTCAGTTTGGCGTGTGGACTCTCCACTGCAGCAGACAGAAGCTTTACTGCTGAAGCCTTCAGGCTGTCGGTACTCAAGTCCAGCTCTCTCAGACTACAGGACTGGGAGCTGACCACTGACAACAAATCTGTACAGTCTTCCTCTGACAGGTTACAGCTGCTCAGCCTGAAAAAAATAACAAGAACAACAAAACAATAATATTTATTATCAAATAAAATCTCTTTATATGTTGAATGTAAGTAATCAAATGTGTACAAATGAGTACACTACAATGCACAATTAAATAAAAAATGTTCAAGAATTTAAGTGTAACAGAAGAAAAATATTTCAAATTAAACACAATTATTCCAATGTATGTAAATGGAAACCAGTGAAGACCAGGTTGATTTAGTGACAGTAGTTCAGTGTCTGCTGGCACAGGCCTGTGAGTACTGCAGTATTACACTTACTGCAGTACTGCTGGTCACTTTATTAATTCTAATATGTGTGATTACTGTAAATGTAGTTATAAATAATGTATCACATCCTGGACTCTCATTTCATTTTCTGTCTAAAAGCTGCTTTGGCTCATTCCCCTTTAAAGCCCCGCTCTCCCTAACTTTATTTTGATTGGATGATTTCATAAAGCACGCTGAAGGGCAGTAGCCAGTTATCATGAGCTCCATCTCCTCAACCTTCTGGTTTAGAAATTATAAGAAACTGTATACCTCATAAAAACCCGTCTTGATCCATGCTCAATCATCCAGGTTAGTAAATCCCAAAAGTTGATTCTGTTCATCTGGACGTAGCGCTTTCAGTGGGAGAAACATTTCGTCACTCATCCAGGTGACTTCGTCAGTCTCAGCTGACTTCTGGTTTCCAACCCTATAAAAAGTACATTTGCATAATGACTGAAACCAGCCCACTGAAGGAACAATAAGGCTGGGAGGTCAGTTCCTTGACCATTAGGTTTGAGTCATTATGCAGATGTACTCTTTATAAGATTGGGGAAAGCTGCAGTCAGCTGAGCCTGAAGAAGTCATCTTGATGAGTGACAAAATGTTTCTCCCGCTGAGAGCGCTACGTCCAGATGAACAGAATCAAACTTTGGGGGCTCATAAAATCATGATTAGAAATCTTCTCAGATGTATTTTTACATTTTAGATCCACAGCAACAAAGTTCACAGCAGGATGTCTCTGTTCAGTAATTATTATGCCCATTACCTGCAAACTGTGAGGTACGCAGGTAATGTCAGGTAAACACTAGCTGTCTGAAACTGTTCCTGTTAAATGTGTGTATAAAGGAAATAAGCTGAAATACAGAGACTGGGTGGATCTGTGCTTTGACTTTGACACCAAAAATTTCTTCCTGTTAAAACGGAGTTTTTCCTTCCCACTGTCGCCAAAGTGTTTGCTCATAGGGGGTCATATGATTGTTGGGTTTTTCTCTGTATTTATTACTGTACAGTCTACTGTACAATATAAAGTGCATTGAGGTGACTGTTGTGATTTGGCGCTATATAAATAAAATTGAATTGAATTGAATTACATCCCATTTCAGGTACCTAGAACCTGAACCTTCTCTGGAAACCTGGGACGCTGGCGGGTTTCTCTTGCTTACCTATCTGCTCATCCTCTTTCTTTCTGCTCGCATGATGATTTCCTGGTTGAGTTTGTAAAGACTTTTGCTCAGGACCTTCTTGCTGTGCGGCAACAGTGCTAACCACCGTCCGCTGTATGTTTTTCAGTCATTAAATCAAACCATGAAAGATCAGCTTGCTTCTCGTGATGAACCTGTCTGTTTTCGATTCCACACCAGGGTCTGCCCACTGGAAAGTTCAGGGATAAGGGTGGAGGATACTCACACAAACAAAAAAACCCAGATTGCAACTCCAACTCTCTGTTCTAGTTAACCAGACCTTTCAGGCTCTTGTTCAATCAGAACCTCATGGAGTCTGAGTTAGCGAGACAGTTAAACATCCCTCTATGCCCCCTTAATCCGCCCATTCCCACTAAGTCATTAAATAACCGAGTGTCCCCTCACATAACTCAGCGCACAGAGCCTGTCACCCCTGGCAATCACAAGAAAACACTTACCTTTTTTGCTTTTCATGCACCTCACAAACCACTCATACTCGGGTTTCCTTGGCTAGAATTACATAACCCCCACTTAGACTGGTCAGGTCAGAGGGTAATCAGTTAGAGTCTGTTCTGTCATTCAAATTGCCTTGTTTCTGCCCATCCACCGGAACCTGTGGAACCATCAACCAACACTGAGACTGTTTTAGATCTCTCCTCTGTGCCCACCAAATGTCATGATCTTCAGGAAGTATTTAGCAAAAGTAAAGCGCTTTCACTGCCACCTCACAAACCACAGGACAGCACCATAGAACTACTCTCTGGCTCCACCCGGCCTTCTAGCTGGCTGTATAACCTGCTTAGACCTGAGTGTGCGGCTATGGAAAAGTACATTAAGGAATCCCTCGGTGCAGGCATAATCCAACGATTGTCATCTCAAGTTGGAACTTCTTTTTTGTGGGGAAAAAGGATGGCTCTCTCTGGCCATGCATTTACTTCAGGGGCCTCAGTGATATTACCATCAAGAATAAGTACCTATTACCTCATTAGCTCTGCTTTCAGGCCATTTCACAGTGCCACTGGGTTTACAAAACCCCACCTCCGCAACGCTTACCACTTTTTCCAGATCAATCAGGGAGACAAGTGGAAGACCGTTTTAAACATGCCATTGGAGGACTACGAGTATTTGGTCATGCCGCCTGGGTTAACTAATGCTCCCGCAATGTTTCAAGATTAGTTAACGATGTCCTCCGGGAATTCCTTGACAGGTTCGTATTGGTGTATCTGGATGATATCCTCATTTTTCCCAAAACCTGTGAGGAACATCAGTCTCATGTCCATGCTATTTTTCCAACGTTTGCTGGAGAATAAACCTTATGTCAAAGCAAAAAAGTGTGAATTCCATTCCTCATCAATAACTTTTTTCAGTTACATTTTGGCACGGGGCAGGTGAAGACGGATCTGGCAAATGTGAAAGCTTTAACAGAGTGGCCTACCCCTTGTACCCATTGTAGATTCAAGAAGCATCTCCAATGGGTTTTGGGAATAGCAAATTTTTATAGACTGTTCATTTTCAACTATAGTCAGGTAGCTGCACCACTCAAGTCTCAGCATGCATCTGGTCCCCCAAAGCTGAAACTGCATTCACCAAACTTAAGTATCTGTTCACCACGGCACCTTTTTGGTTCACCCTGATCACAGTTGTCATTGCAAAGGTGGACACATCAGAAATTGGAGAAGGGAGAGGTAAATGATGCCAAGTGAAAGAGAATGCTTTGGGGGGGGGGGGGGGGGGGGGGGGGTCATGCTGCTGTCATGGTCTGTGTGAGCGGCGGTGGTTTCCCACTAGACTCTGGTTTCTGCCTTTGGGTGAAGCCTGGTCAGCCTGTCCATTGTCCACACCTGACAGTAATCTACTAGGCTGAATATAACATCAGCACTCCCAATAACTCTGCTAACCTCCTAATCCTCGGATCATCTACTCACCCTTGCAGTTCAGTCACGTTTTCCTGGATGCTGGTCTTCTTGATTCACTCACAGCCACATTAATGCCTTTCGTCTCTTAGACTTACTGGACCACTTGGCCTGGATTCAAAGCTAACAAGTACTCACCCAGACCTCACCACCTGCCTTCCCCAAGTTGCTTTCCAATTACTGACAAGTAAATGGTAAATGGACTGATTCTTATATAGCGTTTTTCTACTCTCCCGGAGTACTCACAGCGCTCTATACAACATGCCACATCCACCCAATCACACCCATTCTCACAAACACTTTATCTGAACTTAGTGCTTTCTAAGTACATTCACGCACATTCATACTCTGATGGATGCATCGGAGCAAGTTGGGGTTAGTATCTTGCCCAAGGATACTTGACATGCAGACTGGAGGAGCCAGGGATCGAACCACCAACCTTCTGATCAGTAGGTCAGATCAGACCAGCTTTACCTCCTGAGCTACAGAAACCCCAAATAAGACATTGAAGATAACCTCGTTCACTTACTGTAACCTCCACCAGTGATCTTTCTGATGCTGCTCTACCTCTGTTACAGTGACTCAGATTACCATCAACCAAGACCCATTTCCGGAAACCTACCACAGAGCCCACTTCATGCTCACAGCTTCAAGTGCTTGACTTCCGCCATAGTTCACAGTTCATGTTAAAAAATTCCAAGTGTCAAGTTCCTGTGTGTAAATAAAGCCTTCACGTCTAGTAATATTCAGTTCCTTCACCTTTGTCTGTATTTTGGGTTCACCATGTTGTTCTGGCCACACCGAGGTAACAGATTTATATTTGAAAAACAGAGAGACATGGGGGATTGCAATAAAGATGAGACACAAACCAGACCTTAAAATAAGAACATCTGAAAACGATGTAGGTGCAGTCTGGTAGCTCAAGTATTTGCTTTAAAAAACAGAGCTAGACTCCTGGTTGTTGGAGACAAGTGAACAACTTGAGGATAATAAACCTGTCAGAGGGGCTGAAGGATCAGAGCTCATGTTCTTATAGGCTGGATCTGGATTGTGCTTTGATTCGAGTTGAAGACAAAAATATTTCAGAAATGCTGACATGTCCTGCTGGAGAGAAATATTTAAAGTATCATGACTATTTAATTTTTCTAAAGTGGTAGTATTCTTTGAACTGAGCACCTCTGATTTATTTCCCATGATTTTAAGAATGAAGCGATGAGTTCATGTTTACTTACAGAGCTTTGTTGGAGGCTTTGACCACTGGCAGCAGCCTCAGAAGAGCCTCCTCTGAAGCAGAGTATTTCTTCAGGTCAAACACATCCAGATCTTCTTCTGATGACAGTAAGATGAAGACCAGAGCTGACCACTGAGCAGGAGACAGTTTATCTGTGGAGAGACTTCCTGATCTCAGGGACTGTTGGATCTCCTCCACTAGAGAACGATCATTCAGTTCATTCAGACAGTGGATCAGATTGATGCTTTTCTCTGCAGACAGATCCTCACTGAGCGTCTCCTTGATGTACTGGACTGTTTCCTGATTGGTCTGTGAGCTACTTCCTGTCTGTGTCAGCAGACCTCGTAGGAGAGCCTGATTGGTCTGCAGTGAAAGACCCAGGAGGAAGCGGAGGAACAAGTCCAGGTGTCCATTTGGACTCTCTAAGGCCTTGTCCACAGCACTCTGGTAGAAGTGTTTCTCTGCAGAATCTCCTGTTTCAGACTTCTGGGAGGTTGTTTGTTGTTGTTCCAGCAGATTGAGTCCAGAGTTGATGAAGGTCAGATGGACATGAAGAGCAGCCAGAAACTCCTGAACACTCAGATGGATGAAGCAGAACACCTTGTCCTGGTACAGTCCTCTCTCCTCTTTAAAGATCTGTGTGAACACTCCTGAGTACACTGAGGCTGCTGTGATATCGATGCCACACTCTGTCAGGTCTGATTCATAGAAGATCAGGTTTCCTTTCTGCAGCTGATCAAAAGCCAGTTTTCCCAGAGACTCCATCATCTTCCTGCTCTCTGAACTCCAGTGTGGATCTGTTGCACGTCCTCTATTATACTTGACCTTCTTCACTTTGGCCTGAACCACCAGGAAGTGGATGTACATCTCAGTCAGGGTGTTGGGCAGCTGTCCTCCCTCTCTGGTTTCCAGCACATCCTCCAGAACTGTAGCAGTGATCCAGCAGAAGACTGGGATGTGGCACATGATGTGGAGGCTTCGAGCTTTCTTGATGTGGGAGATGATCCTGCTGGCCTGCTCCTCATCTCTGAATCGGTTCCTGAAGTACTCCTCCTTCTGTGGGTCAGTGAACCCCCTGACCTCTGTCACCCTGTGAACATACTCAGGGGGGATCTGGTCTGCTGCTGCAGGTCGTGTGGTTATCCAGACGTGAGCATAGGGAAGAAGCGTCCCCCTGATCAGGCTTGTGAGAAGTACATCAACTGTGGTGGGCATCGTAACATCAGTCACAGTTTTGTGGAAGTCCAGAGGAAGTCGACACTCATCCAGACCATCAAAGATGAACACAACCTGGAAGTCTTCAAAGCTGCAGATTCCTGCTTCTTTGGTTTCAGTAAAGAAGCGATGAACAAGTCCCACCAAGCTGAACTTTTCCTCTTTCAGCACATTCAGCTCTCTGAAAGTGAATGGAAATATGAACTGGATGTCCTGGTTGGCTTTGTCTTCAGCCCAGTCCAGGCTGTATTTCTGTGTTAAGACTGTTTTCCCAATGCCAGCCACTCCCTTTGTCAGCACTGTTCTGATCAGGTCCTGTCTTTTGGGTGAGTCTTTAAAGATGTCTTCTTGTCTGATGGTTGTTTCTGGTCTGTGTGGTTTCCTGGATGCTGTTTCAATCTGTCTGACCTCATGTTCATCATTGACCTCTGCAGTCCCTCCCTCTGTGATGTAGAGCTCTGTGTAGATCTGATTCAGAAGGGTTGGGTTTCCTGCTTTAGCGATGCCCTCAAACACACACTGGAACTTCTTCTTTAAGACAGACTTAAGTTTAGGCTGACACTTCTGAAGAGCATCTGAATCAAAAAAAGGAAAAAAAGAAGGAAAAATACAAATCTGGTCTGAAGGAGCTATGTGATGTACTTTGGCCTTTATTTAACCTATCAAGTTTTTAATATACTCATTCTACCAGAAATCAAAAAGGGGCTTCAGGAATTCCTAAATGTATTTCCTGAAAAAAGCCACGTTAAATGTTTTGAACCTACACATCTGCATTGCTTTGCAGCTTTTCATATGTACCTGATGCCAACATGTGCAGGCTAAACAGGTTTATGCTTTCTGTGCCTCTTCTCCAAACTTTGTAACCAAAAATAACAACATTGAAGTGTCATAACGTTCCCCACTGCTATGTTATTTAAAGACGCATCTGAGAGAGATTCAGTAATTCACATTTAATTCTTCTCGTAATTTACAATGGCAAAAGATAATGTAAACCCTTTCTGGCCACAATTTGCTTTATTATATGTAAATGTGGCATTTTTTTCATTAAACATTTAAGTCAAATGACCGATGCTTAAAGAGTGTCCTCTTGTTAGAGAAACACTGTGACTTTTCTTTTTTAAGGCAATCAGTTTGCATGGTTTTTAAAAGTAAAGAACACTTGTGTTTAATTAAATACAGCTCACATTAGATCTAAGTAGTTTCACACGTTTATGACGATCATCAAAATTCCTCCATGTAGTTTAGAAAATACATTTGCAGGCATGTAACAAATCCAAACATTCGTCGTAGAATGACGTTCTTGCCCTCTCCTTTTTCTTACAATGAATTCTGAGGTTTCACTTTCACATCTCAACAAATTGCAAGGTGACCATTTTTATTCATGGTATCTGATGCATGACCTCACCTTGTTGAGCAGATGGATCAGAGTTCAAACGCAGCTGAGAGAAAAGAAAAGGATCTTTGATCTGAAGATGCTTGATTGTTATCTTGCATGCTTTGTCTCCTTTTTTCCTCACTGTGTCGATCAAGCTGCGTGCCTTGTCTGCTCTGAGTGGGTTCCCCTCCAGTATCGATTCTTCCTCCAACTTATTTAAGATACCATCACTTACAAGGGCCTCAAGGAGCAGTTTAAGGATTTCTATTGTTACCCTCCAGACAAAGGCTGACCGTACCCTGGCAAGCTCCTCCTCTACAGGAAGAAGAAAGAGACATAAACATGCTTCTCAGTCGAAATCATGTGAAAAATACAGTGGAACCCCGACTTACGAATACCCCATTTAACAAAAAATTCAAGTTACGAAGGCAATGAACGGCAATATTTCTGCCCATGGTACGGCAAAATGCCGGTGTAACGAAATCCGCTGGCTCTGATTGGCTGAGCCTACAATGCCCACAAGGCCTTCGAATCATGTGACAACCCCTTGGCTTCCGTACTCGTGCTTCGCTGTTCCACTTGAACGACATATTGTTGTTCTAGTTAGCAATTAGCCTATCGTTCAGCATCACCTCACTCAAAAGGTGCAATGGCTGTTTCGACTTAAGAAAATTTTCGACTTACGAAAGACCCTCGGGAACGGATTAATTTCGTAAGTCGGGGTTCCACTGTATTTTAACTTTGTTCAATTAACACTTCAACATCTCATCAACAAATACTAAATTTTAGGGTGTGTAGGGTTAAAATGATGCCAGCTTAAAATGAAACCGAAGAAAAAATTGAAACTGAAAAATAATGAAAAATATGAAAAACAAAATCTTGTCATTCATATCCTGCATTCCAGATTAAGTTTAAAATAAGAACGAGTGCAAGTACGAACGTGAGAATTATGTATATTGTAATAGGTATATTGTACCTAAATGATAGTATATTGTACAAACATGAAAAGTATATTGTTAGAACTATATCTAATATTGTTAGAACAATAGTATACTATAATAATAAACTTTTCACGTTATAATGTGACATAGCTCTATTTTTCTTTTGCCTGGGTGGCGGCTCTACGCTTCCGTACTACGCTTCTGTATCCAACACTTTTCAATGTGGCCTCACAAAATTATTATGACTACAACAACCATGAAAAGAGTTGGATGGACATTGCTACTCAATCACAGCTGCCTGGTCAATGTTTTTCATTAGTAATTTAGCAAAGTTGATGGTGTGTGTGTCTGTAAGACAGAGAGAGGGAGAGCGAGGGACAGATTTTGTATGATAAGCTTCATGTTATGAAGGCACAGTTTGAGCACTCGGGTCGCATCAGAGCATCAGGCCATATAGTGTGAGACCCTGCATCGTGACCTATGAACTTCTAACCTCTGCGATTTAATTGTACAGTTTGAGCAGGAGCTGAATAACGCGACTGAAAAAAAAAAAATCGCACAGTGTTTGCCCAGCTTAATGCAGACTGTTTAAACTAAACAAGCTGCTGTTTCACATAATAAACCCTGTCAGCTGCAGTATTGTCTTCTGTTTTAACAGTTAAAGCAGTAGAGACGAGCTGTTTGCATGTGCGTGGAACTCTAGCGTCATTAACCATGCTAGCTGTTAGCTTATAGCTCACGCTAGCTAACCAGCGAGCAGTTAAAAGGACAGCTGAAGCTGCACAAAATACCCACAAACTTATCTCACTACAATGTAGCGCCGAAAATATGACTCGCAGCTCGAGCTCGACACATAAGACTGACATCCAGCTAACCACAGCTAAAGGATATTTAGAGAAAACTTAGGTTTCCTCAGGTTACATGAACTGAGTTGTTTGACGCTGAAAAGTTGGTTTGTTTTGGCTCTCACTGAAGACATAGCTGCTCTTTTGTGCTGCTTTTAAGCAAAACATTCTTTGTATGTGAGGAAAATGCTGTTCATCCCCATCAGCTCTAGCGTAGACAACCGGCTCTGCCATGTTTTCATGTGTTTCTTCTTTCCGTGTGTCCGCTACTTTGATACGCTTGGGCAGCCCGCCACTGGATTTTATAAAAATATTCTGCAGTACATCAAAAACGAAAGAAAAGAACAAAAAAAACCAAAAAAAAACCAAAAAAAAAAGGAAAAAAACCATTAATCAACATATGAACGTTACCTCTGACGTTACAGCGGTTTTATTAGAGACACGGCTAAGCATTTTGCATTTTGAATAATTTTAAAAAGTTTAAATTTGCTCAGTATTGAACGGCAGAAATGAGGTTTTCTTTTCGGAAGAATGCAAAAGGGAAAAAAACAGCGGCCGACAGAGCTGTAAGCAACAGTAGACTTGTGCGTAACAAGTAAGCGAATAATGAAGAAAGGGAAACTGTTCTTGAAGTACAGAGAGAGAGAGAGAGAGAGAGAGAGAGCTGTGCATCATGGTCGAAGCAAAACAGTAAAAGTCAGAGTGAATTCATGACGATGTTTATGTGAAGCGTAGTTTGGATCTTCATTTGCTGCTGGTTCGGTCAATATTGTTTGGAGAGACATCAAACTAACAGCTTTAGAATCGGCGCATAAAGGGCGTGAACACAAAGCGCAGACCCAACCGTGAGAAAGGCGACATCTAACGGTGTGTTCACACCGAACGCGATGGACGCGAATAGAGCGTCAGGTTTACATGTAAAGTCAATGGAAAGGCGCGATGACGCGCGATTGCGGGTCCCGCGAAAATTCGGAAGCAGATTTGCGTCGCGAAAACGCGAAAACGCGTGAAACGCGCGTCAGTGTAGCGCGTCTGGCGCGTTTGACGCGCGAATAAAACCACGCGCGTGAGTTTTTGTGTTGCATTTTGTGCATACGCGCGTTTCGCGTCTACCGCTCGAGTTGGAAAAAGCTGAACTCCAGCGTCAAATCGCGCCGCGACAACCAATCAGGAGCCTGGTGACGTGGCTGTTACCTAGGTCAAAGGGGCAGATCCAGCCAAATCTCTTCATACTTCAATGGAGGGAAGGCTAATCAATGCGGTAGCAAACAACTCGGAGCTGTACGACACCAGCTGCTTTCAGTACCGAGACAGGAATAAAAAGGACCGAGCTTGGAGGAAGATATGTGAAGAGATCGGGCAACCTGGTAAGTTCATTCATTTCTCTTTTGAAAGTTTTCACTGACCCGGGGAAGCCGCACAAAAGCTAGCAAGCCACCGCTCATTCGGAAATAAACACCTGCACCGCGAGGGAAAAAGGTGCACGAAAGTGGCGGGCAGATGAAGACAAACCGCGGCATAATAATACTTTTACGTTTTGCAATCTACAAAGGTTTGCACTTTGAGAATCAATTGTGAGAACTGTGACCAATGTTCATGTGTGTGGGGAAAACAGTGTATAAAGTGCGTGACCAGGGGCTAGTTATTCTGAGAACCCCTGCAATAAATGAGGGACCACTGTCTACTCTACGATTATTATATCGAACCTGTTAACATTTAATACTGTATTGATAGAACCAACTGATTCTGCAGCAGAGCATCCCCAGTCCCTGAGCTCCTGCTGCTGCACCCACAGATATGTACAGCAAGCACTGATACCTTTTTAGTCGGTGGGATTGCCTTGTGATCACCTTTACTAAATATCTACAACCAATCTGATTATATCCTGTTTTTGTTTTTTTCAATGTTGAAATTAAAATCTAGTAGCAGCCTTCTCATTTCTTTGTGTTTTGTGCTGTTTTACAGGCCCACAGAGGAGGACGGCTCCGAGGCAGATGAGGGACGGGTCCCAGGACGGTCCATCGGCGGTGGAGCTGGCCACCCTGGAGTCCCTGAAGAGTCCACACCAGTCTCCAATGGAGCATTTCCTCCTCAGCCTTGTTCCTGCTCTGGAGAGCAGCTGGTCCTTTTTATTCCTGTCTCTCTGTAAATTCTTATATTTTATATATTTATGTTTAATGTTTTTCTGTTTGAGACTTTTAATATTATTTCAAATAAATGTTTATAATGACTAATGTCTCAGTTCTACTACACAGCAAATGTTGGCACACGACTTGACACATGTAGAATTTATTTCATATTATACTAATGACAAAATATACTAATACAGTGGGATGCAAAAGTTTGGGCAACCTTGTTAATAGACATTATTTTCCTGTATAAATCGTTGGTTGTTACAATAAAAAATGTCAGTTAAATATCATACAGGAGACACACACAGTGATATTTGAGAAGTGAAAAGAAGTTTACTGGATTTACAGAAAGTGTGCAATAATTGTTTAAACAAAATCAAGCAGGTGCATCAATTTGGGCACCACAAAAAAGAAATGAAATAAATATTTAGTGTATATCAATGTGTGTGTCTCCTATATGATATATGGGGTGCCTTTGTCTGGACGTGCTTCTCATCCAGAGCTGCACAGCACAGAGGAAAGTTCCAGCGCTCCTGGAATCCCTCTGTGATGGACCGCCAGTCTCCAGGTGAAGGCACAGCCATGAAGTCGTCCACTAGACAGTCCCAGATGGACGTCGCTGCCTGGGGGGTGATCTGGCTCACCGTGGACACACCGACTCTGTAACTGAACGCTTGGTCCTGAAGGAGTCCCCGGTGACAAGGAACCTGGACAAAATTGTTCAAAATCAGTATTATGTGTACTGCAGTTACAAAATACATTATTCAAATTCCAAAATACTTTTGTGATGTCAGATTTAAATCACAAAACATGAATCTTACATAAAACATTTTGTAATTATAAGGATAATTACAAAATGTATATTAGATCATATCTAAAACAGTTGTGTTTTGTTTTAACTTTAACATATCATAATTTGATTGGTAGCAACTTTCACAACTACAGTGAGCCAATCACTCATAATTCCTAAACATGTCAATCAGGTAGGAATGAAGTAAGACATTAATAGAAATAAAGAGTTGTATGTTGACATGTAGCCCTTTCCTTGCTTAAATCATTAATATTTTTGAAAAATTAATCTGTGATAAGACAGCTTATCAAGATAGAACCATGTAACTAAAGATGAACCAAACTGTTCAGTTTTATCTAACTCTGTTTTAATAAAGGCTGGTGACCCCTGCTATAGAGTCTGACAGCTGCAGGGATTATATACAAATATTCAACTATCCCAGAATTAAACCAGGTCTAAATAAAAAGGAGTGAGTATCACTACAAAGGTTAACTCAGTGGTCCTAATGCTACAGTTTGATATCAGCAAACACCGAGCGCATACATTGATGTGACACCACAGCCATGCTATCATGCAAACACTGATAACAGCATAAATCGAATTAAATCGGGACTTGATGAGAGCTTCTGAGTATCACTAGAAATATTATAAAGAGTCGTCTCTGTACCACAGTTTGCTTTCAGTAAACACCGACAGCATTCACTGTTAGCATAGCACATCCATGTTAGCAGTGTATAACTGGATGGATTAGCATATTAGCACAGATATCAATAAAGGACTACCGTATTAAATAGTTTTACTAACCTCAGGCAGACGGACAGGCGCTCTGCAGGTGGGATTGAGCGTCTGTAGTTGGTGTCTAGGCGGGCGATGCTGGGACCGACGAGGGAAAGCAGGTCCTCAAACTGGCCGACGGTGATAGCGCTGGAATCGGCCGTCATCCAGGCGCAGCTCCTGGAGCAAATGGTGAAACTCACCAAACTGCTCATGCCTCTGGAGGACCTGATGGACCCAGGTACGGCGAGGACGTCTTTTACGCTGCTGCTCTGCTCTCCACAGTACATAGAGAAGGGAGACTCTCTCTTCAAGCGCTAGCTCGACAGCTGCCATCTTGCAAAGATGTCTGGCACAACTTCCTCCCACATTCCTCCCACATTTCCGGTTCACGCGCGTCAAAATATGATATTTTGGAGCGCGATGGATTTTTCTTGGACACGCGTTGAGACGCGAATGTGCACGCGTCAAGTTAGGGGCGTTTGGGGCGTTTTATTCGCGTCCATCGCGTTCGGTGTGAACACACCGTAACTGATTCTGATCCGCGGGTCGCACTGTGTGTTTAGGTCTTTGTGCAGAATCCGTGTTCCTGCTCTCATTTACTGTCTTAGCTGTTTGGTGGTTGTTGAAATTTTGTGAGGTTTAACCTGAGATTCTGGCGTTTCGGGCAAAATAAATTTAGATTAAAAAATCGATTCAGGATTTTAATGAATCGATTTCACGTTATCCAAGCCAGAATCGATTTTAATCGATAAATCGATTATAAAAACCCAGCCCTAATTATTACCGACCTTGGGTTTAATTTGGACAGTGATTTTAAACTGGAAAGTAAATTATAATTGTTGTCTAGTTTTTCAAAGTATAGCGTTTTTTATTTTAGGCAACTGACAGCAGTGAAATGTTTTCTTTCAAATTCAACAATTTTATTTGTCACACACACAATACAACATGTGGTTTCTAGGCAGCACTTTGAAACAGTGATCCATACTTTTATTTCATCCCATCTGGACTACTGTGATTGACTTTATGTGGGAGTCAGTCATTACTCTCGCATGCTCAGCTGGTTCAAAACACTGCTGCATGAAGAACCTATAAAAGAGAGCATGTTACCCCTGTCTTAGCCTCGCTCCACTGGCAGCCTGTATATTTTAGAGTTCATTTTAAAATTGTTGTGTTTAGTTTTACATTTTTCACAGTCTTGCCCTGCCTTACCTTCTTCACGCCTACACACCTCATCAGTCAGCTGACCAGCTCACTCAGATAGCCTTCTCTATCATTGTTCATAAGTTATGGACTAACTTGCTGTTACATGTTAGAGAGCCCCCTTCACTGTCCACTTCAAAAACACATCTTAAAACCCATTTTATTCTTTCTGACCCACTGAGACTCAGTCTGTTTTCGTTATTTGACCTTTTTTATTGTTTTTTATATCACATGTATTGTTATTATTTAGTATCAATGTACAGCACTTTGTGTCACCTATGGCTGTTTTGAAGTGTATTATAAATAAAGATAGTAGGTAGGTAACTGCTGTTATACTGTACTTATGGGCAACTGTTCATTAACTGGGGCTCAGAGCTTAGTTACACTGCAGAGCTGAGGATACAGAGATACCACATGGAAACAACCTGAGTTCCTATTGGTCAGTGCAGGCTTCATGTGTTTCTACCTTACCAATGGCTCCTGAGACAAACTAAGGAATTATTACCTTGTGATAAACAGGATGAAGATGCCTGGGCTGAGGGTTTCCCTGTTGGAGTAAAGTGCACCATGAATAAGGAACTGTTTGTTTAACAATGAAGACCTGCATGGCTTCAAAATACTCTAAATATAATCTCCAAAAGTTGATTCTGTTCATCTGGACGTAGTGTTTTCTGGGAGAAACGTGTCGTCACTCACCCAAGTGACTTCTTCAGTCTCAGCTGACTGCAGGTTTCAATCTTATAAACTGTACATTTGGATATTGACTGAAACCAGCCCACTGAAGGAACAATGGGCTGGGAGGTCAGTTTCTTCATCGTAATTAAGCAAAATCTCATGACCACTGATCAACAACCACTGATCAATAACCATGAGTCCCATTCACAGAGAGTTGGGGAATGGCTGCAATCACAGCATGTAAGATGGTGACAGATGTACGAAACGTTTCTCCCACTGAAAACGCTACATTCAGATGAAAAAACAAAAACAACTTTTGGAGATTTACTTACCTGCATGATTGAGCATGCATCAAGATGTCTAAATATAATATTTGTACTCAAACAAATTTAGAAGAGAAAAGACACACAATTGAAAGTTCAGACTAAAACAGCCTCAGTTTTCCATCCATAAACTGTGACAGTGTTGTCCTGATACTGCACTGAGTCATGTCTTTTTTCTCTGACTGACCTTCATTCATCTTCTTTAAAATCAACTCTGCCACCTCCATTACATGGCGAGTAGTGTATGTCTCCACCATAAGATCCACTGTTCCATGACGTCCATCCTTCCTTGCGTTCTCCAGTCGGCTCTTTTTGATGGTTGTGAAATCACCTCCGGGTCCTTTTTCCAGGTACCAGTGGAAGAGTTTCAGCTCCTCTTCTCCCAAATCTTCCAGCCTGTTCAGCAACTGCTCCTCAACAGATTTTTCCATCTTTCAACTGTAAAACATGAGAGAGAACATGAATCTCATCACATGTCCAATGTATTTACTTATTTAGAATATTTAGAGTTTGAGCAGTTTGAGTTCAGGTTTTGTTCTCAGAGCTTTTATTGAGCCATAATGTCTCCTTTTACCTCTTGAGCTCCAGCGCCCCCAGTACAAAGGGGGTGAACTGCCGTTTAACCCTCCAGCTCTCAGGTCTTTAATGCAAATATGGACACGTATCCACAAAAAGCTCAGAATTCACCCAAAGAATTCACATCAGCTCACACACACTTTCTACCTGCAGAGGAAACAAATCATTCATGTGCACATCAGCTGAAATCCTCCTTTCATCATGTGTGCTGTCCAAATATCAGCTGCTTCTTTCCTGCTTCATCTCAGTGTCAGCTGGATGCAGTCAGACAGCAGTGTGAGGCAGAGGAAGCTGCCATCAGCTGCTCTGCTATCAGTCCACTAGATGGAGCCTGAAGCACACACGATGCATTCACTGACACACACTGATTCACTGTGACTGGAAGCTTCAGTCAGTCCAACACGTGTGAACAACATTTTAAACATTTCAGCTGATCCAGGATTCAAAGAGGATCAGCAGAGTTAAAGCTTCACACTAATTCTTCCTGCTGTTTGCAGAGAACTGCACACACACTGATTCACTGCTAATGAGAACCTTCTTCCATCCAGTAATTCATCATCCATCAGCTCTGCTGCTGCTCTCAGTCCTGGACTCTGATCACACACTAAAAGCAGCTTTTTAACTCGTGTCTGTAAGAACTCTTAGTGTTAGCTTAGTGTTAGCTTAGCGTTAGCTTAGTGTTAGCATGCTGTGTGCTAGCTTAGCGTCAGAGCTCTGCAGGTGTCTCGTGTGTAAATATTAATCACAGTGACAGTAAAGGAGGTAAAGGGCTGTGACGTCATCACGTACGCTGCGTCCTCTGTGGGCTCTGAGTGAACTCAAAGTACAAACTACAAGTACACAAACACGAACGTAGCTCAGAGTGGCGGACACACTCGGCCTCGTTGGTCCAGCTGTGAGTCCGTTACCGTGAACTATGGAGCGGCAGATTTGTGCTGAACTAAGCTGCACACAGCTGATGTTAGCCAGGAAACATTACACACTGACTTTAATGGAGAGACCGGAAATACAAACACACACAGTTTGTTGTGTGAAGAAATCAAACACGAGCTGAACAAACAGTAAAGTTCCTAAAGACAAACTGTTAAAGGAGGAAACAAAGCAAACTTACAGTTTCTTCACACCAACAACAAGCTCCACTCCACACCTGGACACTAAACACGGACACACAGGTGAGCTGCTTCCTGGAAGGAGGCGGGGCTCCACCTGAAACTCAGCACAGGTGGGAGGGGCTCAGCTCTGTGTGTGCTGATGTGTTAACTTTAAAAATATGCCGTCTGACTGCTCAGACTGAGTCAGAGTAAAGTTCACATGCTGACGTGTGGAGACATGAAACCTTGTTGTAGCTGCAGGTGTGAACACACTGATCCCAGATCAGCTCTGCTGTATTTGTAACATGAACATTTCTGCTGCAAAGCTTCAAATGTTCAGCATGTTTCTCTGTTTCCAGTCTATAGATCCAGTCACACTTTCTACCTTCACCTGTGCAGTAAAGACTGAGAGCAGAGCTGAAAGCAAGCGTCCAATCAGTGAGCAGCATCAACACCTGAGCTTCATTCAGACTCTGTTATTGAAGATGTTGTTGGTACAAAGTTCATCTGCTGCTCACATGAATCCATGAAAGATTTATTTCACTGAATGTTTCTTCAAAGCTCATTTCAACCTGTTGAAGTCATGAATGAAAGTGCAGACTGAGAGTGGATCACATGATGTTTGAGGTGTGTCATGTGACATGTTCAGTATTGTCACACATGTCTAGATTGTCCCTGATATCATAACTGCTCAAACACTGATGATTATATTTGAAGAATTATTCCTGATGGCAGCAAAGTTTGAATGGAGCTCTCTGTCTGTGCTGATTTGTCGCCCTCTGGAGGTCAAAGCACAAACTGCATGATGTCACTGTAACCACCACAGTGACAGGAAGTGTTTTTATGACTGAAACACTGAAATGATGCTAACGGCTGTCGTTAGGCTCACTGACAGCAGTGCTGATGTGTTCATGTCAAACACTGGCTCAGGTCAGGCTCCTTCATCCTTCTCCAGCGTGAGGCCGCCCTCAGACCCACAGGAGCTCTGACCTTTGACCTCCTGACCCTAACCATTTTAGTCTTGTTGCATCTGCAAATCCATCCAAACTGTAGCCGAGCAAAAGAAGCTGGAAGCTGTTCTATGAATGATGTTCATCCCAGAGTTTCTGTTAAACGCTGCTGCTGTGCTACATTTGTCATTTCCTGCTTTCACTACCATCCATGTCAAAGTGCTGAACTCATCTGATCACTTTAATGCAGTAAAGCAGGAGCTGTAAGTCTGACATTTATTTACTGTCATTACAAACACACACAGCTGGATTAGCATTCAGACAAAGGGCTGAAAAAAAATCAGCATTTGATTATTATTATTATATATCCTGTCTATCTGTCAGTGCTGAAAGCAGACGTCACTGATCACATGACTCTGAGGGATGTTTCCAGCACTTCGCTGAATCTGAGCCATGAAGATTTAAGGCTCAGCTCTGAAGGCAAAGCAGGTCTGAGCCTGTGTTAGCAAGCTGTACCTAATAAAGTGGCAGCAAGGACTCAGTCAGTAATGATCAGAGCCAGCAGGGGGCAGCACAGAGAGGTGAGGAGCTGTCAGAGAAGCAGGCTCACATCAGACTGGCCATATTCCATCATCTATACCTGAAATAATCATCAAACACACGCAGAGCAGAAACATGTGGAAACATCTGGAGCTCAGTCTCAGTTTGATCCCTCAGAGGTTTACCTCAGTCCTGCTCCTCTACTTCCTGTTTACAGCGCACATCATGCTGTGTACTGAGGATCATGTGGTCAAATTGCTCGCTCTCTGTTACTCTGACAGAGAGCGAGCACAGTTATCCTAATGTGTGACATCACTTCTAACCACAGAGCATTCAGCTTTCACAGCAGCCAACATCCTGTCACACTGAGCATGTGCAAACACAGCAGCCAACATCCTGTCACACTGAGCATGTGCAAACACAGCAGCCAACATCCTGTCACACTGAGCATGTGCAAACAGAGCAGCCAACATCCTGTCAAACTGAGCATGTGCAAACACAGCAGCCACCATCCTGTCACACTGAGCATGTGCAAACACAGCAGCCAACATCCTGTCACACTGAGCATGTGCAAACACAGCAGCCAACATCCTGTCACACTGAGCATGTGCAAACACAGCAGCCACCATCCTGTCACACTGAGCATGTGCAAACAGAGCAGCCAACATCCTGTCAAACTGAGCATGTGCAAACACAGCAGCCACCATCCTGTCACACTGAGCATGTGCAAATAGAGCAGCCAACATCCTGTCACACTGAGCATGTGCAAATAGAGCAGCCAACATCCTGTCAAACTGAGCATGTGCAAATAGAGCAGCCAACATCCTGTCAAACTGAGCATGTGCAAGCACAGCAGCCAACATCCTGTCAAACTGAGCATGTGCAAACACAGCAGCCAACATCCTGTCACACTGAGCATGTGCAAACAGAGCAGCCAACATCCTGTCAAACTGAGCATGTGCAAGCACAGCAGCCAACATCCTGTCACACTGAGCATGTGCAAACACAGCAGCCAACATCCTGTCACACTGAGCATGTGCAAACACAGCAGCCAACATCCTGTCACACTGAGCATGTGCAAACAGAGCAGCCAACATCCTGTCAAACTGAGCATGTGCAAACACAGCAGCCAACATCCTGTCACACTGAGCATGTGCAAACACAGCAGCCAACATCCTTTAATGATAGAACAAAATTCAGACATCAAAGTTTCTCACATTACAGAATCAGATGAACAGACATGAAGGGATAATTGTGGTTTTATGCACAGAGTCAGAATCAGACTCAGAGGTGTTCCTCGTGATGTTTGGTGATGGAAACAGTCTCATCGACGTTTCCATCACCAAACTAGAGAAACTAGTAGCTGCACGCAGCAGAGTTTAGCACAGCTGATCTCTGTGACGCATCAACAGGAACAACATGTTGTTAAACAGGACTGTATAAAGACTCAGAGTCTGACTCACACCTGAACAATGAGGCTGTGCAGCATCGTCCTGTCACACCTGCTAAACCACTCGTATCAGTTTGAGCCCGAACAGTAACACGGTCACATGACCGACGAGGCCAACGCGCCCAGACGAACGTCTTCCTCGTGGAACTAACTTGTTCCTGTTATCAGATTTGTGAGCAGCAGCTGAAACTACCACACGAATAAATGTTCTTCAAACTGTTTGATTCCAGCCAATCAATAATCTATAATCATGAGGATTCAAACACAAGAGCTGAACGTGTGGTTACATTGTAACCTTGGTTCTCTGAGTGAGAGACTCTCTCCCCTCTGTCACATATGGAACAGAGGGGAGAGAGAGTGTCGGTGTGATGGAGAACATCAGGTCCAAACATCACAGAAACAAACAAACTGTTAAAGGAGGAAACAAAGCAAACTTACAGTTTCTTCACACAGAGACACCAACAACAAGCTCCACTGTCCCACTCTGATCCTGTCTCCTCCTCTTTTATTCTTGCTCTGAGCTCTTTTTGGGTGTGTGTTTCTGTCTCCACCCACAGGAATGCATTGATACACTGTTGATAACGACTCGAGAGCAGACGTGTGACAGAAAACAGAAAAATAACCTAAACACCTAAATAACGTAAAATAATCAGAATATTTATTAATATGTTTAATTTCTCTTTAAAAACTTTTCTGCTCCTCAAATCCTTTGTTTAAGTTCAATCTAAGGAAAGAAAAGCGTCTTCTTTAAGTTTCTCAAAGAAGTCCACGATCTGTAGGCTCATGGAAATTCATTTTGTTGTTTTTTTGAGCAGAAACACCAGAGTGTAGAGCAGGAAAACGATCCCAGCAGGACGTCTCTGTTGGGGAAATATCCCAGTTATTCCCCTGAGCCTGGTTAGTGAACTGAGTCAGAGCTGTTCATCGATCCTACAGGTGCTAACATACAAACACGATCAGCAGCTTCTCTCATATGGAGAACACACTTCAACATCTGCAGCAAATCCTGTGTTTTATGTTGATGTGACCAACATCTTGTGTTGAGTCTTTGAAGATGAGGAGCCAAACACAGACAGTGGATCCAGAAGGACTGTTTATTCAGGGCTTTAATACGACTGAACTGATGCTTCACATCCTGTTTAGAGACGATCGACCAACACAGGCTCAGTCCTCACTCATCACACGGACTTCAGTCACACTGGGATCAACAGAGGAGACTGTTCACCATCACAGTTCAGCAACAATAATCAGAGCTTTTCTCTCTTGGTGAGGATCACATGTTCTGACACACAAAATATCTTCTGCTTTAACTCGTCTCTCTTTTTTAGTTTGGTTGTCGTGTTTTTTACTCTTTGTTCCTGTCAGTGTCAAATATGAGAGCAAACTGTTTTATGCAGGAGCCAAACCAACACCAAGCTGACCAAGAGAACCTATAACACCACCAGAATTTATTATCCAGACTTTACTGACAGATTTATGTGCAAGTAAAGCTGTTTTTTAAATTATGTTCACTGCGTTCAGCCAAGGAAGCATTGGTTCTTAAAAGTTCACGAAACGAGTAAATCCAGTTCAGCAGAGTTCCAGTTTGTAGCACAGCTGATCTCAGCTGATCAACAGTAACAACAGTAGGGGTGGGCCATAGAAACAATATACGATAGAAACGATATAAATTTGGCCAACGATAGAGATTGTGACTATACCGCATGTTGATGATGTCATCAAGCTGCGCCTGTTTTGGTCGAAAGCATCGCAGCAGCTACAACAATTATCATCTGCAATTATGGCGGGCGACAGTCATAACAAAGAGATGAAGCACTATTGAAATATGGCGAAAGCCAAAAAGTTAGCATTCATCCTCCAGCTTCACTGTGCTAATGTTATGCTAACATAGCTGTGTCGCTAGCAGTCATGTAGCACAACATTATATACCAGGTAGTCCAACTTCAGTAACCCTGCAAACGCCACTGCTGTTTAGTCTTCATTTATGTTGGAAGTGATAGCAGAGCTGTACGTTTGAATTAGTTTCAAAAATCTCTCAGTCAGAATATGCTATGAAATGTTTAGGTGGAAACTAGCGAGCTAACTTCCTGTTAACTTCTAACTCCGTTAAATTGAATAAATTCTGTTTTCATGGATGCCTGGATGTAGGGCTGCTCGATTATGGCAAAAATGATAATCACGGTTATTTTCATTGAAATTGAGATCTCGATTATTTGACAATATTTATTTAACAATAACAATGTGTTGAATAATGACTTTAAAGGTTGTCAAAAAATAATATTAAATAGTGTGCAAATACTGATAACAGTGCAAATGTTTGCAATATAAAAAAATAAATGAAAAATGTAAACATCTATGTTTAGTGAACTTTGCAGTGTTGCTCTGTGGTGCAGCTATGACACCGTAGCAAAGTTTACACACAGTCTACTTGATCCACGTCTGACTGAACCCATAATGTTTCCAAACCACTGAAGTTTTTTTACCTCTTTTCAACCAACAGCAGTCACTCTCCTCTCCAAATAACTTCTGTTTAGCTTTCCAAGCTTCCCTCGGGTCCTCTTAATCAGCGGTCCCCAACCCCCGGGCCTCGGACCGGTCCCGGTCGGTGAGTCGTTTGGTACCGGGCCGCGAGAGTTGAGGCTCAGGTGTGAAATGTATGGTTTTCAGGGTTTTTATCGGTTTTCCATGTTATTTTGTTATCGTTTTTATCGTTGACTTGGTTTTCCTGGGTCTTTTCACGTGTGTTATGAATAAATTCTTTTTTTCGGTACCGGCACTAGTTTTATTTTGTTGTATTTATCCGCGACACCTTAATGGCCGGCCCGTGAAAATATTGTCCGGCATAAACTGGTCCGTGGAGCAAAAAAGGTCGGAGGCCGCTGCTCTTAATTGTTGTGACACGTGTTTGAAATGCAGAGAGGTGCGCTCGATTTGCCACACGGAGCAGCGCGAGAGTAAAGCACGAGGGAGGGGCTAATAATCGGCTCAGTCATTTTTAATGATCGTTGAAAGCCCAGATCGTAATCGAGATTAAAATTCGATTAATTGAGCAGCCCTACCTGGATGTTAAACTTAATTGTTACACCTGGTAAAGCAGCAACGCTGATGATTTAATTAAAGATGAAAGAATTTAGACCATTTTTAACTCTCAGTGTTCGTTTGACTTTGGTACCTGAAGCTGTCGGAGTTTTGGACCCAGATTACTCCGTGAAGCTCCTCACTACGGCAGCCGTAATGCTCTGACGATCCATCAAGCAGTGCTGCTTACCAAAGTTGTACTAAAACATTTTTAACAGATTTCTGCAGCCAAAATCGGTTCGAGGTCAGTAAGCACAACCAGAATTCATACATAAGGCCCACTCTCGATTTTTGAGGAAATTAAAGGATTTTAAGTGTGGAAAATATGTTATACAGAAGAATATATCGTGATATGGATTTGAGGCCATATCGCCCAGCCCTAAACAACAGGTTATTAAACACATCAGTTTGATCTACAGATCAGATCATACATCAGGTTTACTTCATGTAAAATAAACGTCTCACTCTATGAGCTCCATCAGTCTGTGTACCTCCTCATTGTCATTTCTGAGCAGAGTTTACCTGCACACTTCCTCATGTCTGACAGTGTCACAGTGTGTGTGTGCCAACATTAACCAGCTTATCATCAGCTGCTTGTGCTTCATGAATAACTCAGACTGACAGAGTGATGAACAGAGCACAGAGGGAGGCTCTGCTCTGGTCCATCAAGCAGGATTCACATAGTAACATGTTTTTCCTTTGAACACTTCATTGTGTTTAACTTGAAACAGATTAAAAAGTGTTCGATTGTGCACTTCACACAGTCCTGAGTCACAGAGGCTTAAATGTGTTTGATTCTGAGAGGCTTTACTCCTGCATCAACATCAAGTATATGTAGGATTTAAACCGCAGTGAAAACATCCTTAAATATTGATGGTGTGTGAGAGAGTCTGTATTTACTTCTGATTATCTCTGTTTGCAGTGACCCTGAACTGAGCTGGAGCAGCTTCATGTTGTTTTGACGTCACTCAGTAAAACCTGAATGTCGGCTTCTGAAGAACAAACTGGTTTCATCTGTTTCCAGTTAAAGGGACGATCATTGTTCCACCAGTGATGTTGGATCCAAAGTTTCATTCAGATCGTTTTAAACTGTTTATCAAAGACAAATGTTTGAGTGCAGAGTTACTGACTGATAACCAGAGTGGATTCAGCCAATCATCAAATCATCTCATTGGTTTTATTTTATGTAAATACAAACGTCTCACTTCCTGATCTGCTCATAAAGTTCCTAAAGACAAACTGTTAAAGGAGGAAACAGAGCAAACTTACAGCTTCTTCACACACCAACAACAAGCTCCACAGCTGCACACTAAACACAGACACACAGGTGATTCCTGGAAGGAGGCGGGGCTTCACCTGAAGCAGGACAGGTGGAGACTTGATAGGAATTTTCCCCGTACAGGGAGGAGGCTGATCTTCAGATGAGTTCCTGTTAAATCTGACGAAACAAAGTTAAAAGTGGACTCAGTCTTGTCTGATTTCACCTGTTTTTCACTGAGCAGGTTTAAGTTTTATTAATGAAAATCAGCAGAGCTTGGTACTGATGGAAGACCCTCCTCTAATCGTTGTCATTCAGAGTGATCCAACCTGTTTGTGAATGCAGCTCACAGACTCTCCGCATTTCCACACGACTTAACAGACTGATGGTGTTTTTCCTTCAAACAAACTTTACTGAGAACACTCAGTGACACTCATGGACGCTCCAACAGAGTGAAGATGGTGATCAGGATGAAGAAGACTTTAGAGAGTTCTCAGAGCTGCTGAGCTTCTCACAGTGGAGACTCAAAGTCAGGACTTTAACCTTTTTAAGCATCTGTATTAAAGCAGATATAATATTAAACAGTGCTGTCATATACAGGCTCACCTCCAGGAATAAACATGCAGACACATAAACTTGTGTTCATGCTGACATTAAATAGGAACATACAAAATGATTTTATCAACTCTTACAGTTCAGATCAGGCAGAGTGGAGCTGTTTATAAAGACCAGTCAAACCTAAGAGAAGATCATGAGAGGTGGAAACAAAATCCCCAAATGACTCGTTTGTATTTTAATGTCACAATAACTCGTGTGTTGCTCACCTAAAGTATAGAAAATGAAAAAATCAATTGAGTTTAATGTCATCAAATTAATGTTGCAGTTCATTTTCACTGCAGTGAGATAAAAAGGTTTAGTATCTACGTGTTAGCTGGTGTTTGTTTGCTTACAGCTGTTCAGTTTTTAATGTTTGTCAACATCTACAAAGATTTTAGTTTTCTATTATAATCATGTAAAATACTATTCTCACCGAGAAAAAGCAACGATTGAATGTCACAGCTCAAAGTCTGACTTTTCCTACTAAAATAAAACGTGTGAGTGATACGTGTCAGGCACGCTGTCCACAGGGTTCATACACCTTTTTCAGGGTGAAATTCAAGTACTTTTTAAGCACTTTCAAGGTCCTTTTTCAAGCTTTTTTGTTCATCTCCCTTAAATAAACAGGCAGCCTGTAAGTATGAAATATTCATATACAAACACACATAAATGTGTGTACTGTCGCAGTGGCTGATTGTGCCCCACAGGCCTCAGTGTGAGCTTGAAGACATTTATAATCTTTAAGTAGTTTGATGTGTCGGTGCTGATGATAAACAGTTTGAATGAAACTTTGGTAGCACAGAAACAAGAGGCTATTCTTTGTGACCATATGGATCGGTCACATTACCGTTATTTCACCCAAAGGCACCAAGTTAATACTCAAAGAAGCTGCAGCTGTACACACGAATATAAACAGTACTTGGTGACAACTTTGCTTTTAGCCTCTAACCCTCTGGGGTCCAGGCTGTAATTGGCCGTTTCTGACTACTTTTGATTTGTTCTCTAGATTTCACCTTTAAAACTGTTATTTTCTCATTTTGACAAACTGTAAATATGTAAATATTGTGCTTAAAACATGAGTAGAAAGTGATATTTTTGACTGTAAAAACCAGAAGCATGTTTAACAAATCATTTTCGTAACTTGAAATGCAAATAGAAATTGTGCATTTTTAAAAAATATGCACAAGTTTTGCAAACAACAAAGTTATTTGGTACTGTTGAGCTAAAAATGCAGCCGAGGCTCAGACGTTTTTCATATAACCATTTCAAACTATGTACAGAACAATCAGCTGTTCTGCATCAAAGAAGAAGACACACGAATGATTTATGCAACTCCAAAAAATAGTTTGTGTCACTGTGACACAGAGGAGAACAGCACAGGGATAAACCTGCAGGTCTGACAGCAGCTGTGTCAGCGTTTACACTGCAACCTGCCTTTGGTGGCTTTAAGGCAGCAACTGTGGCGTTCACTAGTAGAACTGACACACAAAACAACAACTACACACTAACTACACAAGACAACACACTAACCTGAGACTCCAAACACGGTAAACGTCACAAACCTCTCACCTATCAAATCTCTCTCTCTCTCTCTCTCTCTCTCTCTCTCTTAAAACTTCCCCATCTTCCCAAACAACCACATGCCACATGTTGCCATATCATTTTTTGATTGGTCCATTTTTCCACCAATAGGGAAGGAGTGTTTTTTCTTTTTTCACTCACAATCAAAGCGTGTTTGCTAGCGCTCTCCTTAGAAAACGCCGTTTTTACCGTTTCTTCCCGGAGGAAACGCCAGTTTTATTCAGAAAAAACATCAGTTTTACGAGGCCTATCAACACGATTTAAAAGCTGGTACATAGTTTGAAGTCCGCACGTTCGACCCAAGTTGAAATGGAGACTCTGGGTCCGTCGACCCCAGAGGGTTAATCAGAAAGCCTAAGTTAGCTAGTTATGGTAAATGGTCTGTATTTGTATAGCGCTTTACACTCTACACAATCATCCACCTATTCACACACACATTCACACACTGATAGTTATGTATCGGGCTAATGTTTAAAGTTTTCACTTGAGTAAATTAACTCATATCACTGCTAAGTGATGTTAGCTATGTTCACAGCATATTCCATAACAGCGCTGCCATACTGCATCACACTCAGTGCATTTCGATCATTGCTCCAGCGAGTTTGATAGCAACATAATAATCATAATTTTTTAAAAACAGCGTGTGTAACATACACATACTGGAAAATTATTTACTAGCACTCACCTATCATGACTGGAGAGCGCAAACTCCGCCATTTGTTCCATCAAACACTCATTAAAACAGCGACCTACAGGTATGTTAGCGCACTCATCCCCGACTGTCCGACGGAGGGGCGGGGTCACACGGTGAAACAGACGCAAGGCAGCCAGGCGGGGAAATTTTGCTTTTACATTTTGCGACTCATTTTATTTTTATATCTGACAAGAAAAGTATTCAACCAGATAGTTATTTGTGGTGAATGAAATACAGTTACACTTTTAAGCACCACATCTGAAATTCAAGCACTTTTCAAACCTTGAAAAGACAACATTCAAGGATTTTCACGGATTTCAAGCACCCGTATGAACCCTGTGTCCGTCTCAGCTGAGTACATCAGTTTTGTTAAGTGCTATAAATAAATAAATAGATCAAATAAAGTAGCAACATCCTGAGATCTCGGTGTTAGAAAAACTGAATCCTTTTAGAGGTGAATCGTTGCATCTGCAGCCTCCAAGGAAACCGGTGACTTCACTTGTAATTAAGCACATATTTCAATCAACTGATGGTTCCTGTATCACATCTGTACAAAATGCAATAAAAGTCTAATTTTGCTGTGGTCTTTGTCTCCACATATCTTACATCTGTGCAGTTCTTATTGGCCATAACAAAATACATTTGAGTGCAAAGGAACCATGGAAAGTGTCTCACATGGTGTGTTAGCTGAAACTAACAACACAAGTTAGCCCAGGGAGCACATGTGGATACGCTAGCATCCATTCACAGGCTAACACAGCTAAGAAATCATTAGCAGCTTCTACAATCACATTTCCAACAAAACGTCGTATCCTGACTGGTTTTAGAAGTCAGACACCGGACTGTGAACCACAATTCAATTTGCAAATAAACGAGATTCACCAGGATCTTCTTCACAGAATAAACTCTGTGGTTCAACACGTTACTGGACAGAAACTTTGACAACAGCTTTGTGCATCTACAAAACAAAATCAGTGCCTCGTTTCATGGAGCTAAAGAAACACAGGCTCTATATACAGAGAAACTCACCCTGCTCCATGCAGACAGATGCAGTGAAACCATGAGCAGCACTACGGTGCATTCACGGTACATGGGGAAACTCACTGCTCTACAAAAAGTAACATTTAAAATAAAATAACCAGAGATTACACTCTCCCTCTCTAAACAGCATGAGTCCCTTCATGCATCGTTGACCAACGTGGACGTGGTGGAGTAACAGTTGTGGAGAATGCAACAGCTGAGGTTTGAGAAAAGGAGCTAATAGCCAAGGTCAGCGGCTCTCCTACTTCCTCATAAGGAAACTTCTCAGCTGTAGCTGAGCAGGATATCATTGCATTTGAATCCTCCTGGCTCTCTTTAACCCGAGTTCCTTCTGATTGGTTTCTTGGTCCTACAAAGAGAGTCTGCTGCCTGAGGGCCCCACCTCCTCCTCCACCTACTGCTGTGGACATTTACAAAACGTCAATCCAAGAAAAATTGTCTGGTTTGTAATAGATAGTCATTTTTTATTAGAGTCTACAGCAGGAACCAACCTGAACCTTGTTATGAGCTGAATCAGTGCTGGACTGTAGAAATGCTGTTTCAGTGGCTGCTGCAGGAACTAACATGGAAACGTGTTCAGCAGCTTTCCAGCTCTAATATAGGAAACACAAGATCAGAGTTTGGACACACTGGAACCAAACAGTTTTGTCTCGGACTTTTATTTCAGCATCATCGTTTGGGTTGAATTAAAACCTTTCAGCAACGCTAACCAGACTTTACGAGGTAAACGTGTATCTCCAAGAATGTCTTGCTAAGAGTCGCGTGTTCTGGGAAACAACACACAAATCAGTGGCGTCAATAAGGTTGTGTTTCATGTAATACTCTAGACTTTACTGTGAGACCATCACTAACATGCAGACGTCACAAAGTTGTTCACGGATCACATTAATCCAGAGTCACAGACATGCAGAGACACTTCCAGGTATAACATATATAATCCACACAGTCAGTCACAGCTGAGCTCTTTACTGAAGTCAGCATCAGCTCTCTGCTCGCTCTCACATCATATTCATGACAATCAGACGTGTTTCAATGATGCTGCTGTTTTCAGCCAAGCACACAGTCTCCATGGAAGTTTAAACTGGAAACACTGGTAACTGCAGCAGAGTTTCATTTGGAGCAGACCTGATCTTTGTGACGCATCAACATGTCAACACAGTATTTAACAGAACTGCAGTTTGCATCAGATCATACATCAGACTGACCACGTTTGTCATTTCATCAAACCTGCCATTAACATATTCAACAGTACTTACACTATCTTAAACATGTTTTCTTTTTAAAATGTTTGCATATTTATTAAATATAAACTGTGCAGTATTTCATTGATGGAGGCCAAGAAAACACAGTTACAGGAGAAATGTATTTAAGCTTGAAATGTAGCTGCACTCGGTAGAATTGAGCCAACTGGTTGTCTTCATTTTCAGTTCTGATGAGCTCACATGTTTAAGATCATCAGTTTAAAGAACCATAAGGCCGTGGATCCTTAAGGGTTTTATGGTTTGAGTTTACAGTGAGAGGTGTTGATAATGATGTTGGCTGTTTTCAAGTTGAACAATCTTCCAGGGAAGTTTAAACTAGAAAAACGAGTCACTGCCTGCAGCAGAGATTCAGTTTGCAGCATTCCTGATCTTTGTGCAGCAGCAACAACATGTTGTTAACAGAGCTGTGTAAAGACTGACTCACCTCACCAGGCTCTCTTTCATTCACAGCATACACAACATTTACTTCATTACAAGCTGTGCTGCTCAAGTTACTGGAAATAAGCACTCAGTTACTAAGTAATCCCATGTCTTTACTGATTACTTATTTTCAAAAGTATTTGGTTACTTTACTCTTTAAAAAAACACGACTTGAATACGTAATAAAGTAGAAAGTAGACGTTTCAGCCCGAGACTTTTTCTGCATAATCCATCATATAGAAATGAATCAAATTAAAAAGCCTTTCTTTTAATTGTTTTATTGTTTTTAATCTTTTTATTTTATGCATCAAGAAAAGATTAAATTATATTATAACTGTTTTTGACTTGATGAAATGTGTTTAACATTTAAACCTATTTCCTGTATATTCCAGCACATGACATAAAATAATGTTTTGTGTTTCCACTCCCGAGTGGGGCGGGTGGAGGTCTGCCCACAGCGGTCATGTCAGGGGGAGGATCCGGGGGTTTCTCTGTCAATGTCACATTCCCATGGCAGCGTGCTTGCTCAGATCTGAAGTGTTATGGTCCTGGGTGGGTGGCCCAGTGTTTTTTGAGTTTTGGTTCCTTCTCATGGTTCCTTAGTTTTTTAGTGTTTCCTGAGTTCTAGTTTTAGGGTTTGTTATGTGGCTTCCTTCTGCATTTCCTGTTTTATTGTGAAGGTCTGTGTCTTATGCCAGAGTGTTCAGTTTGCGTTTCCCCTGTCTCGTCTTGTCAATCAGAATCGGCCGTGCCTCCCTCCTGTGTGTAGTTTCCCCTCTGTGTATTTATAGTGTGTGTTGTCTCGTGTTCGTCGCTGGTTCGTCTGTGTCGTCTCCTTCACGTCTCCCTGCATATCTTTCTAAGGATTTCAGGTTTGAGGTTTGAGCGATGCTGAATGATAGGCTATAGGCTAACAACAATACTCTAACTAGAACAACAATACATCAGTGGAACAGCGATGCGCAAGTACGGAAGCCAAGGGGTTGTCTCCGAAAACATTAGAGCACTTTTGCAAACATGTGATGTCTTCAGGGCGGATCTAGAAGGGTGGCATGCAAATGATCCCTTGCCACCCCAAGTGCCACCCCAGTTTTGCATATGACAGTGTTGTTTATTAAAATAAGATCGCATTAACAGTTTGAGCGTAGTTACAGGCAGCAGTGATATATACACATATATAGTATATATATATATATATATATATATATATATATATATATATATATATATATATATAGTATTATATATATATAGCATATACACTGGGTGAATGTGCAGTAGTAGCAGCAAGCAGGTGAATTCTGTACATTAATATGAATAGACGTCTGACTATTTTACAGGATAGACAATATAAACATATTTAAAATTAAAGGAATTGAAATGTACATTGTTCCTTGGTTTAGTGTCTGGAAGAGTCCTGTCTCAGTCAATTATAGATGATGTGAGAGGGCGGGTTTGTGTGTTTAGGGCACGGATGGCTTGGGGATAGAAGCTCCTCTTGAGTCTCTCTGTCCTTGCCCGGAAGATGCGGAACCTTCTACCAGATTGCAGGAGTTGGAACAGTTTGTTGCCAGGATGGGACGGGTCCTTCAGTATCTGCTCTAGTCCGGCATCTCCTGGTGTAGGTGTCCTGAAGCGGGGGGAGAGCAATCCTGCAGCAGCGTTCTGCTGTACGGATCACTCTCTGGAGAGCTTTTTGGTCCTTCACACAGCTGTTCCCGAACCACGATGTCATGTTCTGTGTGAGGATGCTCTCCACAGCGCCTGTATAGAAAATCCTGAGGATCTTTGGAGAGACCCTGAACTTCCTCAGTTGTCGTAGGTGATACAGGCGCTGCCTAGCCTTTTTGGTCTGGACCTGAATGTGTCAGGTCTGAGGAGATGTGGACACCAAGATACTTGAAGGACTGCACCCTCTCCACTGGAGCTCCATTGATGATAATGGGCTTGTAGTCTCTGTGCGATGTGAATTATATTATATGTGAATGATATAATGTTAAATTACTATTAAGCAAATGGCTGACTAAGTATTGTAGACTTTAGTTTACTGCAGCCATGTTTCATATAAATCAGGTATCATACAAAAATAAAAATAGCTTCAAATACAGTCATGACAATAAAGAATATGACTTTAAGGACTTAACATCATTACTTCAGTTATAGTACACCAACATCTCTGATACATCAGCACTTGTTAGGTGTGGCTGTGTGAAAACAGTAGATCGCGACACAGACACAGAGAAACACAGGGCTTAAATACACAGAGGGAGCAATCAGGGAATGGGTAACAGGAGGGAAACACAGCTGGGGCAAATCAGGCCTAACGAGACAAGGGGAAGCAAAACCAGACACATTAACATCAGACATGGACTTTCAAAGTAAAACAGGAAACATAACACAGACTCACGGGCAGGCACTATAACAAAGGGAACAGAGACGTGGGAACAGGGCAGACACAAACACTGACTGAACACGGGGATATAGGAACTTAGGATACACATAGACGCGAACTAGACAAGGGAACTCAGTGTACTAAGGGAACACTGAATGACCTGGTGGGTTTTGTCCATAAAACTACTCATCTACTGACCTTGGTTTTAAGTTGGACAGTGATTTTAAATTGGACAACCAAATCAGAGCAGTGGTGAAGTCCGGTTTTTATCATTTAAGGCGACTGGCAAGAGTAAAATCTTTTCTTTCGAGGCAGCACCTTGAAACAGTGATCCATGCTTTTATTTCTTCCCGCCTGGACGACTGTAACTCACTTTATGTGGGGGTCAGTCAGTCGTTGCTCTCACGTCTGCAGCTGGTTCAAAATGCGGCTGCACGACTCCTAACAGGAACTCAAAAAAGAGAGCATATAACCCCCGTGCTGGCCTCTCTGCACTGGCTGCCTGTGTCTTTTAGAGTTCATTTTAAAATTCTTATGTTTGTTTTTAAATGCCTTCACAGTCTTGCCCCGCCTTACCTCTCTGAGCTTCTTCATCCCCACACACCCTGTCGGTCTCTCAGGTCAGCTGACCAGCTGCTCCTGGAGGTACCGAGATCCAGGAGGAAGCTCAGAGGGGGCGGGGCCTTCTCTATTGTGGCTCCAAGTTATGGAATCATTTGCCCATGCATGTTAGAGAGGCCCCTTCACTGTCCACTTTTAAATCACGTCTTAAAACCCACTTTTATTCCTTGGCTTTTAACCTCAGTGAGACTTAGTTTCTCTTTTAATTGAAGTAGTTATTTAATTAATGATTTCACTCTTCTTTTATTTGTTTTTATTTATATCTCATGTAATTTTATTTTACAGTTCCAGTGTACAGCACTTTGTGTCAGCTGTGGTTGTTTTAAAGTGCTTTATAAATAAAGTTGATGATGATCTCAGATGACCACAAAGTAAAAGATCTCTCAGCAACATGATGCAACAGTTTAGGCACTGTTGCCCCGATCAGATCAGTGAGCTTTTTATTCTAAACATGAGCTGCTGTTACAGCAACAGACATTAATCCTACTGGTGTCCCACACAACAACTCAGTGTCCACTATGTGAAGCAGCCAAACACAGGCCTGCTCCTCTCACTAACAGAGACAAACTGCTGGCATGTTGGTTTCCATCTATACTGTCCAGTCTCTGCTGGTGGACACACAGCAGCATTGTTTCATCTCGTTTGAGTCATTGTTGACCTTAGCATGTTTTTAGTCTTCTGAGAGCACTGAAGCTTCTTTCAGCCTCAGTACCTGCGTTTTATCCTCAGATTAAATTATTATTCTGTGCTTGATGTGCCTCACCTTTGGCCCTGGCTCCTCCCCTCTGACTGCACTAGGACATACTGTCACCTGATAAAGTAACACATGGATTCGTGCCATATAAAAAGTGAGACGTGTCAATTCAGATTCTTTGTCAAACATACACTAATGAATCAGTTTACATCAGCAGCCTGACAACTGTCATGATAAATACTAGTTAATCTACAGTCACCTGTGAGCTCTCCTCTCCACCTCTGAGCTACATGGCAGAGCTGCCTCTGTCACCTGATCAATAACAGTGAGACACTCCACATACATGCAGTCACACATGTGCTTCAAATACAGTCATGAACCATCAGGTCATCCTCCAGTTTCACCTGTGACCTTGTGTCACCATTGCTCTCTGAGCTCTGTGTTGGTTCTTCTGTCACCTGACAAACAGGACAAACATGACAATAAGAATAAAATGTGCAGCTGCTTCAGTGTTTCTGTCACTTTGTGCAGATCCTGACTCGTCAGTAATGTTTGTAGGCTGAGTGCATTTTAAAACTGTGCAAACTGCACTACAAGGTGGAAAATTTGCAAAATCGTGACTACCTCATGATATATTGTCTCAAAAATGAACCCTATGAATACGTCAGTGCCATTAGGATGAAATTATTGTGTCACCAACATTTTAACATTAGACATATAATTCTAACAGCCTCTGTAAACTAATATCCGGGCTGCTCGAGGCTGCCGTTTTCTCTGACAGTTTCAATCAAAATTAGAAACGCTGCTCTGAGACTGAGAGAACTAACAGTGCTGATGGTCCGCTTGAAGCTGAAGCTCCGGTGCGTGTCAAAAAAATCAACACACACCGGCTCACTCCTTGGCGGCCGCTTATTGGGGCTCGCTCGGGCCACTTCGGAGGTGGGGTGCCCCCGGCCTCTCGGCCTGGGGCTCGGTCACTCAGGCACGGCTGGCTGCCGGCGGAGCTCACGGGCGCGTCACTGCAACTCCCCCTGGCTTCTGCTCCGCGGCTGCTGAGTGAGCCCTCATCTGGGACTCTCCTCAGCTCTTTCTGGGACAGTGGCGCAGCTGCCCCTCTGTTGGTCTTCCTTGGTCTCTTGTGTTCTGGGGGCCTCTGGATGTCTGGAGTTTTGATCTCCTCCATACCTGTTTGATACCATAAAGGACGGGGCTGTGGCCCCCCCACACCCTCTAGCAGATCGTTACATGGAGAAACCTTTGGAATGCAAGCATGCTGATCCACACAGGTATGCACACAGGTGTACACATGTGTATTCACAGACACGGACTACAGCTTTCTTGGCTGCTGCCTCAAAGCACATTGTGCGCTGTCTATCTTGCGTGCTGCACAATATCGTTTATTATTTAGTATCTACTGATATCTACTGCTAGCTAGTTTATTGTGATGGTGCTGTTTTTTTTTATTATGTTGCTCTTTGCTGTTTGCTGTCTCCTCTGGGTTTTTTTCTCCATACAGGTGACCCAGGAGTTTTGTTTTTTTTATTTGTTTTTTTCTCTCTTCCCCACCTTCTCACCGTCTCTTCTCCCCTTTGGTTTTCTTTCTTTCTCTCCCTCTCTTTCTTTCATTCTTTCTCCCTGTCCTATCCCCCAGTCATGTCTGTCCCGTTTGCAACTGAAAATAAAATAAATTCATAATTATAATAAAGGTCAATCAAATGGACCAATATGGCAAGGCCATGATGATCCACTTGGTAAAATAAATCCGCTTGGCATCTTTCTTGGCCTTAAGACAACAATTCTGATGCTAAAGATCCAAACGGGACAAAAAAAAAAAAAATCAACACACTGCTTCAGAAGCTCTGTGTCGAAGCTTGATTCGTTTGGCCAGAGTGATCAGTGACGTCCGAAGCTTCATTTAGAGCCTAACTGCTTCGGTGTCTGATTCAATGGTTTATAAGGAAGTGAATCATTCGCGGGATTTGTGGAGTGTTTGGTGGTGACAGATAGTGAACCAGTGATCATTCCACTGAGAGATTTGGAGCCAGTGAGGAATAGAGGAGGTTCTGTTGTGTGGGAGAATTTTGAGTTGATTTTGGTCGATCC
Source organism: Aulonocara sp. 'chitande type north' Nkhata Bay (assembly GCF_057382095.1). NCBI lineage: Eukaryota > Metazoa > Chordata > Actinopteri > Cichliformes > Cichlidae > Aulonocara > Aulonocara sp. 'chitande type north' Nkhata Bay. The sequence continues at coordinate 70,931,907 of NC_141346.1, forward strand.
GGTGGGTTTTCCAGCTTTGTGTTCTGGCTGTTTGCTTTTGTTTTGTGCGTGTTTATTATATCTGAAAACGGGAAAAAGATAAAATGTCAAACATCTGCTTCCATAATATAAATATCATTAAATAACTTTAGAAAAACTTCCACTTGACTCTTTACATGTAATGTTGTAAAAATATATATTTTATTGTTTAATTAATCTGAAAATGTTAGTCTGTCAAATGTGCAGCAATTGAATTTATTTATTCTCTTTGGCTGATAGTTTGTGGGGCCCAGGTAGACTGTATACCTGCATCTCTACCAGTTTCTCTGCACTCCAGCCTCCTCTGTGCCATGTGAAGGGATTTTCCTTAAGGCAGGAGAAATGATCTCCACGAAAAGGAACAGGTTCGGCCATCGCACACTAGAACAAATTCTCTGCTTAAATAAAAATGAAAAAGGGTTACCGTCAATGCATCATGTTTTTCATTTGCAAGTTCATAAGCATTTTCCATTTCACAATCAATTCTACCCCCAGGTCAAAAATATGTCTGGGAAAATTTCCCTAATATAATATTATTTATTATATTTATACCAACACGGTGGCACAGTGGTTAGCACTGTTGCCGCACAGCAAGAAGGTCCTGAGTTCAATTCCACCATCAGGCCGGGGTCTTTCTGTGTGGAGTTTGCGTGGGTTCACTCCGGGTACTCCGGCTTCCTCCCACCGTCCAAAGACATGCAGCTTGTGGGGATAGGTTAATTGGATAATCCAAATTGCCACTAGGTGTGAGTGTGAATGGTTGTCTGTCCCTGTGTGTTGACCCTGCGACAGACTGGCGACCTGTCCAGGGTGTACCCCGCCTCTCGCCCTATGACAGCTGGGATAGGCTCCAGCGCCCCCCGCGACCCTGAAAAGGATAAGCGGAAGCGAATGGATGGATGGATAATATTATTTATAAATATACCCCTCCGGCGATTAAATGCATACCTGCATGGAGGCAGGACCTCACAGCAGAAGCATACTCCATAATGTGTTGTACATTATTACATGTATATATATGTAACGTGGTATTTTTCAATTATTGTATTTACCAACATCAAGAAGTCACAAGCAAAGAAAGACCACACCATGGTGCATGTTTAAACAAGGAGAGTTTACCGGTCAAAACTATTTATTAAACAAATAAAACACATTTTTTAACCACCAAAAAATACACGTTCAAAGCAACACAGCGGCGGCCCAATATCAGACAGAACTCCACTCTGTAGAGTGAGCAGTCATTATGAAGCAGTTGGTTTTCTTTTGTGGATTCAAGCTGCTCTTCATATTTTTGGCCACCAGATGTCACCAGAGAGGACTGTGTTGAAAAGCTTCGAGTAATGAACCGTTTTTCAATACAAGCTTCAGAAAGCTTCATTTAGCCATCACTACCTGTAACGTTATTGTGACACATTTTATGAGTGAACTTGGCTCTAAGTGACTCACAGGTTTCTTTGAAAAACACTTTCTTACATCCAGCTTCTTCCTCTTTGCTGCCGTCCTCCTCTCCTCCTCGCAGCGCAGGCTTGCCGCTGCTGAAACTAAACAGAGCTCCCTGACAGGCTCAGCCAATCACATTGGCCATACTTGTCACATGACCAGGACTCCAGTAGAAGTAATTTAACTCTTTGGGCACCGCTGGGTGAGACGGTATGGAGTGCCAGGACTGCCATAATGCATTAATTAAATACACCATTAAATAATTAATTAAATGTGGCAATAATTAATTAAAATTGGAATTAATTAATTAAATAAATAGTTATGACACATGTAATTAATTAATTATTGACACATTTCAAGTCAAAGTCAAAGTCAAAGTCAGCTTTATTGTCAATTCTGCCACATGTACAGGACATACAGAGAATAGAAACTTCGTTACTCTCAATCCCTAGATAAAATAGCAAATGAACATTTAAATATAAGAGTGATTAAAAATGCAAGTAAAATAATTAAAAAGTAAAATTTAAATAAATAAATACAATACAATTTTTACATATAACAAGAAAGCTATACAATATACAATATAATGAGTAAATGACATTGAGTGCAAACCAGGCAGAGTAGTGCAAATGGGCAAATAGTGCAAATGGAGATTTGGTAATGTACGGTAAGAGATAGTGTAACAACAAAGTCTTATGAGGACAAAGTCTTATGAGGACAAAGTCTTATGAGGACACATTTAATTAATTATTTATGTATTTCACATTTTAATTAATTATTGACACATTTAATTAATTAATTATTGACACATTTAATTAATTATTGACACATTTAATTAATTATTGACACATTTAATTAATTAATTATTGACACATTTAATTAATTATTGACACATTTAATTAATTAATTATTGACACATTTAATTAATTATTGACACATTTAATTAATTAATTATTGACACATTTAATTAATTATTGACACATTTAATTAATTAATTATTGACACATTTAATTAATTATTGACACATTTAATTAATTATTGACACATTTAATTAATTAATTATTGACACATTTAATTAATTATTGACACATTTAATTAATTATTGACACATTTAATTAATTAATTATTGACACATTTAATTAATTATTGACACATTTAATTAATTATTGACACATTTAATTAATTAATTATTGACACATTTAATTAATTATTGACACATTTAATTAATTAATTATTGACACATTTAATTAATTATTGACACATTTAATTAATTAATTATTGACACATTTAATTAATTATTGACACATTTAATTAATTAATTATTGACACATTTAATTAATTATTGACACATTTAATTAATTATTTAATGGTATATTTATTTATTTCATTTTGGCAGTCTTGGCGCCTGGCTCTCATCATGAAATAATTTTATCTGTCAGCATCACCCATCAAACTCAGGGGGCGGGGTTAACGCTGATCGAGTCAAAACCATTGCTTTGGCCTGGTGGCCATTGTTTCTAGCACACAACAACCGGCATGTGGAAGCTAACAGAACTGAGCTTTGAAAAACCCTGTTTGTGTGTTACCAAATACCGTTTTAATATTTTTTTAGCCGAGAATGTAGTGGTTTAATCTTCATGTGTCTGGTCGGTTTGTCAAGATACAGCCTCTTTGCAAAAGTGCTTCGATGATTTCGGAGATGTCTGCCCAGTCTCACGGCAAAGCGTGGGATAGACCCGCTCGCCTCGCAAGCAATCCCACCGACAAAGCGCAGGCCCCGGTACACAGCTGTAGTAACCCCCGCTGACTTCTTTTACTGAGGTTATATTTATCGGTGTTTTATTTCCTGATGTTCTTATGTGTCCTACGTGTTTCAGTCTGAATTATAACTAACATTAAAAACATGTTTAAGGAGGAGAGAGAGCAAATAAACCTGTTTAACATCTGATCTTTGGGTTTTTGTTCAGTAATCAGCGTGACCTGTGTATAAACACATAAAAGAGATAACGTTGGTGTTTCCGTCATGTAGTAACTGCTGGCTTTAACTGTACAAAGGTTGTTCGACACTGTGAAACACATACAGACTTCATGATGTGCGGCTAATATTTTTATTGTGAATATTAATCATGCTGACCTCGCTCTGTACACCACGCAGCGAGGTCAGCATATCCACGATATCCTCAGCTCCATGAGTTAACACAAAGTTTCCCAGCTGACTATCTAACTGCCAACTATTCCAGAGACGTGAAAATATACAGCATAAAGAAAAGTGTAAGAGACTCAGCAGCAGATTAGAATAACAGTTATAGATTTAATAAATCACCAAATGAATCCAAGAAACGAGCAAACCTGAGTTTGTGTTCCCTCAGCTGCAGACTCGCTGCTGTTTAAATGTTTGAAAAGGAAGATTAGATATAAAAAACGTCAAACATAGACTCAGTCTGCCTTCACATTTGATATGAGGCCAGCACGTATAGTGGCCTCAGCTATTACTGAAATACACGTGCTATATCATAAACTATGATATAAACAGGGAGGTCCTATTAACATGTTTAGTTTTAAAGGACACCTTCCTGCCTTTAGTCTCATTCATGAGCAGTATTAGTTTTCTTCTAACATCCAGAAGTCTGCACAATGTGTTTCATAGTTTGTAACAAGCCTTTGACAGGTAAACATAACATGACCGAAAAAAAAGAGAGAGAGAGAGAGAGAGAGAGAGAGAGAGAGAGAGAGAGAGTGTGTTGACATAAGAAGAGAAAATGCTCTCAATTATGGAGACAGACAAATGGTTCATTTATGTTTGATGTGTGTTTATTCCTCCCTAAATATCGTCGGTGGAGTTTGCCATGCATGTCAGATTTTCCTGCGCATTTTTATACCTCTGCCAACAGAGAGAGAGAAAAAATCACATTCTAACAGACAGCTGGTGCTTAGAATACAGTTGAATAACTATTAAAAAACAGATGATATTTAGATGATAGTTCAGTCTAACACATGTGAACCATTAAACGTCTGTGAAACTATGCAGTTATGAAACGTAACTTTAACCTCAGCCAAACCGATTTGCTCAGTTGTAAATAAAACAGCGAAGTAAACGTGACCCGACAGACAGAACCTGAGTGAATGAAGTCCAGCGTTTAACCACTGAGAGCTAAAACTCAGCTGAGGTTTGAAAGCTGTGTGCCGGTGATTGGACATCAGTCGCTGATAAAGCTGGCTCACCTATAAAGTGCTCTGTAAGGAAACGAGCTCCAGCAGCTCTGCGCTCGGGGAAAACACTATATTTACTTATCTTGTGCAGAAAAATGCGCTGACATTGCGTTATATCGAGCACCGGCTGCCCAGTTAAACTGTGACTATCACCAGGTAACTAGGCGTGTTTCTTGAATTAGCAGCAGGTGTTAAACAGCTGACAGATGCATGCAGGTAAACTGAGGGTCTGTTGAGCTGATCGCTGGTTTCGTGAGAAAAATGTCAGCTCGTTCTTTATGTTACAGAAGCACAGAGACACAAGACCAGGCGGAAAGAGACGATCGTTCGGTCAAAATGAGAATCTGCGAATGCAACATGTGGAACACGGAGAGTGGAATATGTAAACAAACCGGTTAACGTAACCCCCTCGGTGCACTCTGCATGCTAATTGTTAGCAGAGCTAGTGAAATCTCTGAAAACATCTGAGCACTTTTGCAAACATGTTCTATGTTGACAACCTGACCAGACATACGTTGCGACACTCGCGGCTAAAACACTGTTAAAAGTGTAGCTGGTGACAGAAAAACGGGGTATTTTAAAACTACACCACCACCATTGCTGCCTGTGATTTGATCTGCATTCTGGGATAACTGGCTGCCCCAAGTCTACACAAGCAATCGATTATCTAGGATCGACCTGTTTTGACTTACTTTGCACGGCAACCAATCAAATGTTAGAGAAGCTGCATGGGCAGCGTTAACCCCGCCCCCTGAGTTTGATGGGTGAGGCTGACAGATAAAATTATTTCATGATGAGAGCCAGGCGCCAGGACTGCCAAAATGAAATAAATAAATATATCATTAAATAATTAATTAAATGTGTCAATAATTAATTAAATGTGTCAATAATTAATTAAAATGTGAAATACATAAATAATTAATTACATGTGTCATAACTATTTAATTAATTAATTCCAATTTTAATTAATTATTGCCACATTTAATTAATTATTTAATGGTGTATTTAATTAATGCATTATGGCAGTCCTGGCACTCCATAGAGACGCTGACAGATCGGTTTTCTTTCTTTCTATCGGGTTTGATTTTCTTTACTGGAAGAGATCAAATTATTGGTGGGGACACGTCACTTCCGTCCGTGACAATCTACGCCCTTGGTAAAAAACTTTGAAGTCCGAACTTTCAATGTGGCTGAAACAGACTCAGCGTTGCTGCAGCTTGTTGCTGTGTCAGCTCACATCAGTCATGTGATCTGGAGGTGCAGCGTGTCTGTGGACCACAGAGGGTTAATAACACTCACCTTCCTTCATTTCCACAGTGTAACATCCACCCACCTGTGTAACATCCGAAATTCCCATGGTGTTGTTCAAAATGTGCTCTGGCACAATCATAAGCATCGCTTGCTGCTGAAAACAAGAAAAAAGCCGTCCTGCTATGAGCTGAACCATTTGTTAATGTGGAGGGGGGGACACTATGGAATATATCCAGTTCTAGCATTTATATTCACTGCTGACTGTAACTACGCTCAAACTGTTAAACTTATTTTAATAAACAACACTGTCATATGCAAAACTGGGGTGGCACTTGGGGTGGCAAGGGATCATTTTAGGGTGGCACTTGCCACCCCATGCCACCCTTCTACATCCGCCCCTGCTGATGAAGCCAACAGGTTCGCTTCATTTGCAAAAAGCAGATATGAGTTTCTGAGGCCACAGTCTTCTGTGGCTGAAGGGGAATCAGGGGAAGCCCTGGAGGAGTCCACCACCCACCAGAAACAGGTCTGAGCTCTCACTGCAGTTGTAAAGGGGCTACACAGCCCACATGAGGCTGAGGGATGCAGCCTTCTGTCAGACTGTCACTAACACCGAGAAACACCCGTGTACACTCATACTCATGGGCACATACACCAATCAACCTAACCCCACTAACTGCTCGTCTTTGGACTGTGGGAGCCAGAGAACCCAGAGAGGACCCAGACATGGGGAGAGCATGCAAACAGCTTAGATGTTGGATTTGAACCCAGAACCTTCTTGCTGTCAGGAAACAGTGCCAACCACTTTTCCACTGTGCTGCCTGTTTGACTCTGATACACCCATTTTTGAGCTCTTAAAAACAGCCCTCCACACAACAGAGACAAACCATAAAGGACTTTGTGGCTTGTAGCAACCAAAGAAAGTTTAAGGTGCAAAATAAATAGGTTGAAAGGAAAGTAATAAAGATGTAATTATAACAGTAATGTTGGCTGTGTATCACGTGTGGCATGTCATTGTGGGGCTGGCCTCTGCTGGGATTGAGAATATGTGATGGCGGGGGCAGGGTTGGTTACTGGGGTTTATCCTGATCTCCTGTTTAGTGGAACTGTGCTCCTTTGAATCCACAGCACTAACCTGGCACACACACATAAAATGCATCATTGCTACAGAGCACAGCAGGACTCATTATGAGTGGTGGGGCAGGCTGGATGGTGTTGAGGAGTCGTATCGCAGTGACATTGGCTCCCCTGCTTCACTCTCTCCTGCCCCACTAATGCAACTCACTAATCCCTCTGTCCCCTTTAGGTGGGGCTCACGCTGACAAGATAAAATAAGCTGCACGACTGGTGGGTGGGGGCTGTGCTGTCAGCCCCCCTGGGTCTGCTCCTCTGTGATCCTCAGTGGGCCAGTATGCCTCTCCTGGTAGCTCCATGGGGGATGGTGTGGTGGGTTGGTGGGTGCCATGGCGACTATGTGCGGACTTCACATTTTTGTCTGCTGTGACAGCTCCTTGATCTGGGCGGGGCCAGTGGGGTGTGGGTAGGTCCTTTGTGGGGCTTTGGACGTTGCCTGAATATTGTCAGGCAGCTGGGTGCTGTGCCTCGACCCTTTCTTCCTTTGCATTTGTGGTTTGGTGCCATAAATGCACAACATAGAAGAGCCACCTCGACGGGACAACACTCAGCGGTTCATCTGTCTCTCTTCCACAGCATGTCTTTATCCTGTCTTCCTTCTCTCACCTCAACCAATCACAGCAGATGGCCCCGCCCCTCCCTGAGCCTGGTCGGAGGTTTCTTCCTGTTAAAAGGGAGTTTTTTCTTCCCACTGTCGCCAAAGTGCTGCTCATAGGGGGTCATATTGTTGGGTTTTTCTCTGTATGTATTATTGTACGAGCTACCTTACAGTATAAAGCACCTTGAGACGACTGCTGTTGTGATTTGGTGCTGTGTAAATAAAACTGAATTGAATTAAGAAACAACTCTTAGATTCCTCACATGATTCTCCTGTATTCCTACGGGACGCCAAGGTAATATAACATGGAAGTGTGTCGCAGTGCCTGGTGGCCACATGTTACCCATAAACTGTCAACCTGACTGTACTGTAGCTACGTCCAAAGACTAGTTAAAGATTAAAGCGTTTTTGGGGGGTTAAATCTGACATAAATAAAGAAAGAATAACATTAAAGTCGATTCTTTTGATCACTGTAGTTCTACTTTGAGGATATGACGTGTAAAAACCCTCAGTCGTGGCTGGTGGATCTCACATTCCTGGTCTTTGTAATTCCAGTTCAATGAAGCCTCATTTTCACCTTTTTCCAGGTAAATTTTCCCAACTGTTCTAATGTCCATGCTGTGGCATTGTCCCATCATTTGTATTTCCTGTTAATGGATTTTTAATATGGTCTGGGAAATTACTATATATGAGTAACTTCCTGTTGTATTGCAGCTTAAGTTGTAATAGTTTCCTTTCAGAACGAGGAAAAGGAAGAAACCCAAACACTGCTCAGTGGATGAGTCCGTCCTGGAATAAATACCAGGACAAAACTAAAAAGAAGAGCTTGTTTCCTCGAAGCAACAACAGAAAGCTCTTTGTCTCTACAGATGTTTCTGGGAAACACGTTAACAATATTTAAACATTTGTTCTTAATAAACGTTTTTACTTAATGATGCTTTATGATATTTCTATCTGACCTAATGCAGCAGCGTATCCACATGAACTCTGCAGTGTTTCTACCCAGAGGCCACCGTGGTCCTTCTTTACTAATGCTGAGGGTTTTCTCCCAGCCGTGATAGCCTTTGACAGGTAAACTGAGTCATTCCAGCCCAGTGCAAAAATAACCTCCCTGTCTGCTCTTAACTTCACGCATCGATGCTAAAACGTTGCATAACTGAACCTGCAGACTGTGATCCTGTAGCTGTCGAGGAGAGGGCTTGATGCCGTCCATCTTCTGCTCAATTAACAACGCCTGCAACCTTTTGAGCCTTGGTCCTGCTACAGTCACAAATATAACATCATCACTCTTTATTTGATCCACTACACTGCTGTCATTTCTCTGTTATGGCCCCACAAGGTCACTGAATTCTGTCATTCTTCTCCAATCCATGGTTTTCAGTCACTGGTGGGCAACATTACTCTACCACGACTGCAAACAGTGGACAGTTGGTAGGTAGTCCTGCAGGACGCCTGTCTCGAGCCAAGGCTACTTGGAACATCTCTCCATGGAGGAACAATGAAGACATGAAGAGAAACTATAAATCTTTGGGACTTGTGCTCCAACAGCTTTGTTTAAAGGCCTGAAAGTGGCGACGTCTCTCCCAGAGCTCCAGCTCAGTGACATCTATGTGTGCCTTGTATGCTTCAGCTGACGCTGCTGCCAGGATGAAAGCTGTCAAACCGAGCACAGCTACATGTTCCACCTGGATGGGTAAATAATGTGTTTGAGGTGAGAACAATCAGGAAAGCTCGCCAGCGGCTTTACTTCCTGAGGAGGCTGAGGAAGTTTGGCATGAACGCCAACATCACCTCAAATTTCTACAGGTGTGCAGTCGAGAGCTTGCTGACGAGCTGCATCACAGTTTGGTACGAAGCTGCTCTGCCAGCAGCCGTAAATCACTACAGAGGGTGAAGGCAGCAGAGCACATCACTGGCACGAGGCTTCCTGCCATTCAGGACATTTATCTCCAGCGGTGCCTCCATAAAGCACACAGCATCATCAAGGACCACAGCCACCCAGCACATCAGCTGTTCTCCTTGTTACCATCGTTACAGGAGTCTGTCTGCTCGGACTACAAGACTCAAAAACTGTTTCTACCACCAAGCCGTACGACACCTCAACCACAACACTTAAACACACACAACACAGCACTCAGAAGCTACCTGCAGCTTCACAAGTACTCTGTTTAATCTGCACTGGTCACTCCACTTTATTGTCATTGATATTTATATTTAAAAGTGCAATACTGAAATTTTCTGCTGCTCATTCCTGTGCAATGTCCCATCTGCCCTCCCGTCATATTTCTCTTCAAGATTTTCTTATTTAATCACTAGTGTACATATATTTATAGATACAAATATATTTAGTCATCTTTTCTCTTTTACCATGTCTCTCTAATATTTGCTCCTTACTATTTTTCTATTTTCTTTATTATTTTATTTTATTATATTTTCTCCTACTGTATCAAGCTGCCGAGTGACTGCTGCTCGTCAAACACATTTCATTGCAATGTTGACCCTGTGCTAACTTGCATATGACAAATAAAACTGAAAACTGAAAAGAAGAAACTGGTCGTTGTTAAAGGAAAGGTAATCTCCACATAAGCAGCTTAGATGACCTTCCACGTGTAAATCTTACAATGTGTTGACTTGGACATGAACAGTGTAGGACCAGAAAAGTCCCAGCAGTGTTAATTTGTCACATTAATGTAAAATGAAGTATTTTTCTGATGTTGGGTTAATCGTTCCTACAGTTTAAATGAGCCGTCACTGATGTTCACATGTGGCAGCCATACTCTACGGCTTCTGTAAATAAACACTGATTACTGAATCCAGTTTTGGCTACATTAAACTCAAAGACGTTCAAAGGATGGCTGGAAAGCTACAGACTGCAGTACTGTTTGGCACCAGTAGCAAAGTATGTCTGTTGTGGAGTTGTAGACATGTAACTTGAACATGTTTGTAACTTTTTACTAGCATTTTGTTTACTATGTTTCAGATCTATGGCACTAAATGGGGGACTGACCACGTTTTTGACCTTGACTGGACTTACTGGGTCCAGTAAAGATATCATAGCCAAAGGTGGCTCTGCTTCCAGTTCTGGCTTATAGGAAGATCTCTGAAGGTTGGGTGTAATCCTCTCCTGACTTTGGATCACTCTCTTAGATCTAAACCTCCAGCTCTGGACTCGCCATCCTCAAAGACTGCTCCATAAGAACACAGGCATGTGTGAACAGCCCACTCCTCCTTTGGTCAATGGCACACACTTTTAGACGATGTGTATTCAGCATCTGGCAAGAGTGGAATCAACTGGGGCTCTTTCTAAATTGGCGTCACCATTGATTGTGGTGGTGGCAGCAGCTCATTCTGCTGGCTCTGTGTAACAGGGTCATAAATCACATTGTTATAATGTGTTCTAAACCCCCAAACTGCTCCTTTTATACCTGACTTTTAGGACCTCCAAGCCTGTAGTTGTGTTCATTATCAGTTAGAGCCCCTCCTCGTTCTTTTCTTCTTCTTCGGTGCAATCCTATAAATACAGTGTACCCCTTTTGCCTCTCCCCTTTTCTACAATCCCCCTGTGGGAGAGGTGGGTGTCATTTCTTTCCAACACTTTAAAACACACATATAATGCATATTTAGCCACCTGGATGTTTCTGGTTGCAATTTTAGTTCGATTATTGTCATTATTAAGCCTGTTTTTGTTAGATGTTATAAGTGTGTCGTATGTGTGTATCATAAATGTGTTTTAGGCGCCATAAATGCTAGCATGAATATATACTCCTTGCTAGCTTGGGAGCTGTGGTGGGTTGAACTAACCCTCTTCCCCACTGTTTGTATTTGGTCGTAGGAGCTGGAGTGGGCAAATTATTTACTGGGAGGTCTTTCTTTCTTTTACCTTTTTTATCAGACACAACGCAGAATCACACCGGTTACATCTGCAGCTCATCCATCACCTGTTCTTCCCATCACTTAATGTTTTTGCTGCAAGACGTTGGAGTGAGTGCCATCTATTTTGCTGTTGTTTGGAGGCATTTTAGTTCAGTGAGAGACAGGAGGTCACGCAACAAACTGCTCAAACGAGTGGAAGCCGCTGCCCTCTGCTCGTCAGCTGGGAAACCTGGATCTCCCTTGTTGTGTTAACAGACCTCTCTGCATTGAATCATATCTGTTATTAACCTCTGTCTCTCTTCCACAGCATGTCTTTATCCTGTTTTTCTTCTCTCACCCCAACCAATCACAGCAGATGGCCCCGCCCCTCCCTGAGCCTGGTTCTGTCGGAGGTTTCTTCCTGTTAAAAGGGAGTTTTTCCTTCCCACTGTCGCCAAAGTGCTGCTCATAGGGGGTCATATGATTGTTGGGTTTGTCTCTGTATCTATGAAGCGCCTTGAGGCGACTTTTGTTGTGATTTGGCGCTATATAAATAAAATTGAATTGTCAGGGTCAAAGTTCAGAGGTAAGTTTGTTTAGCAAATGAATGACAATAAATCATACATGTTTGCTGATTCACAGATTGACAGCCCGGAGGAACAGGGCTGTGTCGTTCCTGTGATGTGATTCAGCTTTATTTTAGTATTCATTTATTTTATTAGCTTTATTTCAGCCACTCAAACAAAACAACATTATATTAAAACAGAGTGCAGGTCTCATCCAACCATAGTTAAATATGTGCCAACTGATTCAGTACGTTTCATGTAGAAATATCTGTGGCAACCTTTTGTTGCAGCAATGATCTCAAAGCACAAGGGGGGGGGGGGGGGGGGGGGGGGGGCTAAGATGAATGTCTGCTGTGAGGACAGGAGGTGTGCATGTGCTCAAGTCACGTGACACGTCATTTACGCAACATTTGGTCGATTTCAAAGTTACAGTGAGATAAAATCATGTTATGGATTGCACTCAGTATATTGTGCCGACATGGTGAGATTGTGTCTGTCGAGCCGAGGAGAGCGTCGCAGTGCCAAAAGCTGTAAAATGAACTATCAGGCTGGAGTGTGCTGCCACAGCACAGAGCAGTCACAGAGTCCTGCAGGCAGAAGAGGAGTGATCGTGTTAGCCACCTTACAAAACAAAAAGACATGAAGTGAAAAGCAGAGCGCAGAGTGAGGCAGAAGAAGACAGACTGGGCCAAGTCCTGCATGTGCGAGAGCGAGCGAGACCCGGGACAACGTCATCCGCCTCGCCTGGACTAGTCCGCCGGCCGGAGGAGGGACAGTGGCTGCACTGTGCAGCCGAAGACTCACTTTGATCGCGCAGGAAACGAGCGACGCAACCGGTCCACCGTCCGTGCAAACTGCGCCAGGCAGCGTATTGCACGCTGGAGGACACCGAGGAAAGTCACAGTAGGAGCGGCACTTAGTGAGAGGTGATGTCGGGGGGACATGGCTTCTTCTCCGGTCACCCCAGCATCGCTTGAAGGAGAAACACCTTCACCCACCGGGAACGAGGAGCCCGCGACCACCCGACAGGTACGACACGCCTCCGAGACCCTCTGCGCGCCCGGTAACGTTGTAACGTTTTACCGAAGTTCATTCGCAAACACACCAGTTTAAGATGGACCTGAGAATCAGCACACGGGAGCACTGGTGTCTGACTCAGCAGAAACGGCGCGACGTGCGTGTAATGCTTCGTATTTGATAACGATGGAATAATTCTTTAAAATAAGCACACAGATAAACACTGGTGGGTGGAAAAGTTCGTGTTTTGGTGAAATGAGTCCCGCCTAGTCCGGTCTACACCTCATTCAGCAAACATCTGAGTCACGCTGAGACGCCAGTGCGCGTCCTTGTGATGCAAAAAGCCGTAAGTGACACGCTGTTTACACGCAGGAGCAGTTTAACACATGCAGGTTGTGCCAGTAGGCGTTTCCTTCAATGTGACACCAAACGTGTAAATCAGTGCTGGGAGCGGATGTTGGACCTGATCAGTCTTAATCTGACAAACTGTAGTTCCTGCTCTGTTTCTAATTCAGCCCCATGACAGACAACCAGCATGTTCTCCTGTCACGTGTTATTGACACGCACATCTTTAGTCCGTGTGTGGGATGTTAAAGGTGAGTTTGTTCAGGGCACGATCAGACTGAGGCCATTTCAACAGGTGCAAGGAAGTGTTAGTGTGGTTACTACGGCAGCACTGATGCCCTGATGAGTGCACATGGCTGGAATGAAAAGTCAATGCTATGTATAGCATGAACTACTTGTTGTCTAAGGCGGTGCAGAGAGTGAGCAGGAAATATCTGAGGTTGGATATTTCAGTACATACAGAGCTGTGCAGAGACATTAGGATCTTAAACTATTGTCTGTATCTGGCAAAGCGAGAATCTGAGCCTTGTGTACAAACTGTCTGGTGTTTGTTCTGGCAGGAATATGAAACTACTGTGCACAGCATGCTTATTAAGATGGCCCAGGACCAGGTCATCTTGCAGGATGGTAGTGTTACATCGAGAAGGTTCCTCTTTAATTGTTGGATTTCTGTGTGAGTTTTCTCCCTGTGCCTCTGTGGCCTCTCCCCACAGTATCCGTGTTTGTGTTTAAAGTGTTTAAAGTACAGCACTAGATGATCGTATGGGTGAATGTGACTTGTTGTAAAGCACTTTGAGTTGTTGTCTATATAAAGTCTAAATGGAAATCCACTTATGTGCAGAGGACCAGAAGATCCAGCGCATCGAAATAAAAAGTTCTTTGCTTAAACAATGAATTGTGCGATAAAATATTAATTTACAAATTCATTTTTAAGTTATTTTATTTATTCAATACAAAAGTAATTTATTATCTAGTAATTTAATTGAAAATAAAAAAATTTATAAATCAGTATTTGAAAATAAATAATTATTCCATTAATAAATACTTCAAATCAGAAAAAAAAAAAAAAAAATCTCAATAAAAACCTCACATCAAAAATCCTTTTCCTGTGTCGTCTCATGTCCAACATCTGTGTAGGCAGAGTGTAAACACAGAGGCTGAATGGCCTTTGGTATAGGTGCAAAGCTAAGACTGTCTAACCAATGACAGAGCTCCTTACCTCGCACCGGCTAATTTGCATTGCTCCGGGATTTCGGAAATTTATTCATTTATTCATTATGATGTGGTTCAGCATCATAATGCTGAACCACAGAAACACACACACACACATATATATATGTATATATATTAGGGGTGCAACGATACTCGTATCGATATTGAACCGTTCGATACAGTGCTTTCGGTTCGGTACGCATATGTATCGAACAATACAATATTTTTAATTTATTTTATCAACTTTCCTTCTGACGATGCTGTCTGTGTTGAGCGCTCAGTGGATCTGCGTTCGACTACTCCGCCTAGGCTGCACTGTCGAGCACAGATCCACTGAGCGCAGCGCAAGCTAGCAAGACAGAAGCTAAGCTCGTTGCAACATGGCAAATTGAACCTCCCCCACCCTCATTCAGATCTGGTGTTTGGAACTATTTTGGTTTTCATGTGACGTATGACCCTGAAGGTAAGCGCGTCATGGACTAAAGTAAAACAGTATGTTGGATGTGCCACGCAATGCTCAATTACATGGGTGGGAACTAGTGTGTTAGCGCAGTTAGCTCGTTAACGTGTTGACGCCGTCCAGCCCCACGCACGGGGCGATCCGCGGTAGCTTGTTAACGGAGTTTTGCCGTGTTGTGGCGTTAAGGTCATTTCAGATTAACGCTGACAGCACTAGTGGGAACACAACGAATATGACTGCACATTTACTCCGACATCATCCTGGTGCAAAGACAAGTGGAAGCAGACAAAACAACAAGCACCATGCTACAAACTTTACCCGAGTCATTTAGACAGCCGTTAGCACAGGATTCTCCTTATGGGGACCTGATATGTTTAATATGCTGCTGAGAATATAGCCCAGAAGAAGCGTATAGTAGAGCTTTTATTTTGAAAGAGACATTTCTCTGTAATAAACTCTCTTTTCCAAAGATGAGTGATTCCTCCATCAGATAGATTTTTTTATTATTATTTTGTTGTTTCAGCAACATTAAATTTAAAAACTGTACGTTTGAGTTAAAATATATATTTATAATTTTAATAACTGACAAATTAAAAAAGCATGAACATTTTTTTTGTATCGAAAAAATATCGAACCGTGACACCAAAGTATCGAACCGAACCATGAATTTTGTTTGTCGTTGCACCCCTAATATATGTGTGTGTGTGTATTTATACATCAATCCATTTTCTTGCTTATGGAGTTCAGGGCCTGGGACCTACTCCATGTCAGCTTTCAGTGTTTATAAACATGAACATTATGAACTTATGACTCCCTTGGGAAGCCTATGGTTTTTCATAGGCAGGGGATATTTGTTTTATCACAGTTCATTACCAAACAGAGCAGGGTTCTAATTGATTTGTGGCTTTTAGGATATTATGTATAGGTGTGTAAAAGTGGAGTGAATATAATTACAAACAGCAATGCTAGTGGAGTGATGACAGACAGGGCGGTTGGGGGGTGGTGAACAGTTTGCCAACAGTTCTCCCCTGTAGAGAAGGACATCTGCCATTTCTTTTTCCTTTTAGTCAAACAATTCAGGTAGTGATGAAAGAAAATCAGACTGTGGCAGTGCTTGCAGCAGGTAACGGAGTGATAATGCAGAGTTTTTACTAGAGATGGACCGATCCGATATTACGTATCGGTATCGGTCCGATACTGACCTAAATTACTGGATCGGATATCGGAGAAAAATAAAAAATATAATCCGATCCATTAAATATCACGAAAGCACCTCACAAAAGTTGCAACACGCCGTAACTCACCTCAGAACGTTAGCACGTCGGAGCAGTATGCATCACGTGATAGAGCGGCTGTGGCATGCGGGACCTGTCGGTGGTCTGGATAGCATGTGGAGCTTCGCTAGCAACCCGGCATTTCATCTCCGATAAAGTTATCCCGAGAGAAGTAAAGCAAGTGTGTAAGTCCATCTCTGAATGTTTGTAAAGCATTCCTGCGTTAAGCTTACCAAGCGACTGCCTCTTCTTGCTGCTACTTCAATCATGAAACTGATCAATGATCAGCTGATCGGCTTTTCTGTCTCGAGTCCGTCTCTCTTCTTTGCTTTTGGCCCACTTTGCACCAGAAAGAGGAAACCAGCGGCTGAACAACAGCAGCACGTTTAAGCTTGATAAGCTGTTGTTACAATTTATTTAATATTACTTTCTACACCAGGATCTTTTTCTACGTAGCTGACGGCTGGTAACTGTGCAGGGGCGGATCTAGCAAAGTTTAGCCAGGGGGGCCGATAGGGCATTAACAGGGAAAAGGGGGCACAAAGACATACTTTACTTTCTTATTCTCATTTAAAATGTCTAGCTTTTAATAAATAATTATCTGACACCCAAAGTTTTAATTTGATGTAAAATGAATAGAAGTCCATTACTGTATATAGTGACTATTAAGTCTAATATATATACCCTAGTAAGCTATAGTACATTTTCCTTTGGGAAGGTACCATCTGTGCAGTCTGCAATTTTGTTGAAGAAAGATGTTGAATCTATTTAATATTTCTTGAAAAATAATTGATTTCTGTGCATTTTTTTTCACACTGCATCAAATTAAGGTTGATTACGTCGATTAAGCATCATGAGGTGGAGCGTGAGGGGTGGTTCCCTATTTTTTATTTATTTATTTTTGTTGTTGCTGGGAGTTGGAACCCTATTAGTTAGGTTGCTTAATATTTACGCTAAGTACTCTTTAAAATACCAGAATAGGGAGGATGGTGTAGGTCTAAGTTTATTAGATTGATCAGTATTGCTGAACTATGAAATATTTTTTTTTGCATACAGGTATAACAGAATAGCTTTAGTGTAGTTGTTGTTTTAAACTTGAGTATGAACTTATACAAAATGCAGCAAGATATTTAAAAAACAGTTTTGTTGATTAAAAAACACTATATCGGATTCATATCGGTATCGGCAGATATCCAAATTTATGATATCGGTATCGGACATAAAAAAGTGGTATCGTGCCATCTCTAGTTTTTACTGCAGTGGACAGTCCCTAGTGTGACCATCGCTGGAACCAACCAGCTGATTTACACCATGGCAGCAGTCATCAGTGAAGTTCTTGGCTGCAACATGAACAATCTCAAGTAGCAATGCTACTGAACTTGCTGGAGAACTTTTAGTTCAGGCCACTTGATGAGTTTCACACAGTACTGCATATTATTTTATTAGGTTGGCACAAATGTAGGATTGTGTTTGTGATATCACGATGTGTCTGTTTCCTTTTCATATTACACTAAAGAGATCATCGCCTACAAGCCTCCGTAAACGAACAGCATGTCTATAAAAGCCCATTCATCATCCGGCCCTCCTGCTCAAACACAACCATGTAGCGCTCATCCCTCCACCCGTCTCATTCAGCATCCACACACATGTTGGAGGGAACGGGAAATAGAGTAGAGCAGCAAAGCTTGATTTTCTTTAGGATTGGTTAAACTAAAAGACGTTGACAAGGAATTTTAAGGGTTTTAGGAAGCATAAAACCGAAATCAGTTGTATTGGATACGAGTATAAATGAGTGCTTAGGCTCATGCAAGAAAAAACATCTTAGACAGGATATGACAAAACGTACTGTGATACAATTCTTCATTACTACAGCTCATTGAGTGCTTTTGTAAAAAGTCAAATCTGTGTGCTCCATTAAACCCTGTAGAAGTTGTTTCGAATGCTGACAGTGGACAAACAAAGTTGTCATTTAGCTTAAACATTAACAGTAGAAAAGGCCCGATAGGAATCTAACATCCTTGGAATCAAGCTGTGGGAGTGAGTTTTGAAACCTTTCTGTAGGACTGCTTTAAACTTGCCTTCTTGGTGATGTGTTGTCTGATGTCTTGTTTGACTTGAGCAGATTCTTTACGTGCTTTAAGTTTCTAACACATTTGCTTTAACCAGTAATTGAAACTGCTGAGTAGGAAGTACTAAAGTGGGTGTTGAGCATGTTGGGTGTGTCCTTATTACCTGTTTCGATGTTTTCTTTTAATTGAAAGCGTTTCATGAATATGAAATGCTTCTGCGTAATGTTAAACGTTATAAAATATTCTTATGATTTAAACTCTGTATTCATGGCTTATTCTTTCCTGGCCTTTCCTGTAAGCACTTTTATGCTCGGTGGTAAAATATCACAGAACTAGCAGTTTGGCGAGTGTCATACCGCCTGGATTAGTGGCTCAGCTGGTAATTCAGAGATTTATGTAGCTTAGTTTGCTGTGTCATGCTGATTTGGGGAGACTGGACACAGACCTGAGTCATTCTCTTCTGGGTGATCACAGTGGTTACTCTCCTCCCTTCCTCATCTCACCCTGCAAAGAAATCTGCCTTGACCTCTTCCTCTGTGTTAGTTTGCTGTCCTTTCATTAGCTAGCATTAGGTCTGTCTCATTCTCCTCTCCTCCATGAATTTATCCCCACTGATCCCATTACATGCTTGTCCTGCAGACACACCAGCAGATGACAAACCATCCATTATCTTGGACGGAGGTACACGTAGCGATGAATTAGGCAGCAATAAAGCTTTTATTCAGCTGCAGTTATTTGTGAGCACTGTCTTCACTCGGACTTTCTGACCACGTCATGATCCACCTGATCCCCGCGTACAGACAGAGGCTGAAGCTCTCCAAACCTGTCGTGAGGACCAAAAAACTGTGGAGCAACGAGGCTGTGGAGGAGCTTCGCACGTGTTTGGAGACCACAGACTGGGACACAATGAAGGCTGCTTCTAACAGCTTGGACGAGTTTACGGACACTGTCACCTCCTATATCCACTTCTGTGAGGACAGCATTGTGCCATCACGCACCAGGGTGAGTTATAACAATGACAAACCCTGGTTTACTCCTAAACTCAAAAAGCTGTGGCTGGAAAAGAGTAAGGCGTTCAGAAGCGGAGACAGGGACTGCTACAGAGAGGCCAAGTACAGGTTCACTAAAGAAGTGGACATTGCCAAACATCAGCACTCTGAGAAGATGCAGCAGCAGATCTCAGAGAATGACTCGGCCTCTGTGTGGAAAGGTTTTAGGAATATTACAAACTACAAGCCTAAAACCCCCCACTCCACTGATGACTTGCTCTTAGCCAACACCCTTAACGACTTCTACTGCCGTTTTGACCAGCCATCAGGCAGCCTTCACACCTCCAACAGCCCCACCAATAGAGACACTTTGGACACTAATTCCCCCACCTCTCCCCCCTCCATAGAGCCATCACCACCTTCAAACACTTCACCTACAACACCCCCCTCCTCACCCCACACAAAAGAGGATTTCACACCACCTCCTCCCACCACAACTCTTCATATTCATGAAGCAGATGTGAGGAAGCAGTTTAGGAATCTGAATGCTCGGAAAGCTCCCGGCCCAGACGGTGTGTCTCCTGCCACCCTCAGACACTGTGCAAACGAGCTGGCCCCAGTGTTTTCTGGCATCTTCAACTCCTCACTGCAGGCATGTCATGTGCCTGCCTGCTTCAAGTCCTCTACCATAATCCCTGTCCCCAAGAAACCTAGGATCACTGGACTAAATGACTACAGACCCGTGGCTCTGACATCTGTGGTCATGAAGTCTTTTGAGCGCCTAGTTCTCTCCCATCTCAGGACCCTCACGGCCCCCCTCCTGGACCCCCTGCAGTTTGCATACAGAGCCAACAGGTCTGTAGACGACGCCATCAACATGGCCCTACACTTCATCCTGCAGCATCTGGACTCCCCAGGAACGTACGCCAGGATCCTGTTTGTGGACTTCAGATCTGCCTTCAACACCATCCTTCCAGACCATCTCCGAGGCAAGCTTTCCCAGATGAATGTGCCTGATCCCATCTGCCGGTGGATCACTGACTTCCTGACGGACAGGAAGCAGCATGTGAGGCTGGGAAAGAATGTCTCGGACTCCCGGACCATCAGCACCGGCTCCCCTCAGGGCTGTGTTCTTTCTCCTCTGCTCTTCTCCCTGTACACCAACTGCTGCACCTCCACCCACCAGTCTGTCAAGCTAATCAAGTTTGCAGATGACACCACAGTTATTGGGCTCATCTCGGACGGGGATGAGTCTGCCTACAGGAGGGAGGTTGAACGCCTGGTGTCTTGGTGCAGCCACAACAACCTGGTGCTGAATGCCCAGAAGACAGTGGAGATTATTGTGGACTTCAGGAAGCACACAGCCCCACTCCCCCCCCATCATCCTGACTGACACCCCCATCACCTCTGTGGACTCATTCCGCTTCCTGGGTACCACCATCACCCAGGACCTGAAGTGGGAGCCCACCATCACCTCCGTCATCAAGAAAGCCCAGCAGAGGATGTACTTCCTGAGGCAGCTGAAGAAATTCAACCTGCCAACACGGACGATGATGCAGTTCTACACTGCAATCATCGAGTCCATCCTCACCTCCTCCATCACCGTGTGGTACGCTGGAGCCACTATCAGGGACAAACAGAGACTGCAGCGTGTTGTGCGCTCTGCTGAGAAGGTGATTGGCTGCAGACTCCCATCTCTGCAGGACCTGTACACCTCCAGGACATTGCGGCGTGCAGCTCGGATCTCAGCTGACCCTTCTCACCCTGGACACAGTCTGTTTGACCTGCTCCCCTCAGGCAGGAGGCTCCGGTCCATTCGCACCAGAACCTCTCGCCATAAGAACAGTTTCTTCCCCTCTGCTGTCGGACACATGAACAATAACCGTATGACTGTTCCCACCACTAACACATGACCCTACGCTGTGTTCACTGCATCATTCCATGTTTGGCACTGATCACCACCTGCACTCATGTATATATCATGTATATATCTATCTACTTAGCACTTTTAATTCTTATTCTTATTTTTATATTTTTATGACAGTATGTTTGCACTGAAGCACCGCAGCAATTTCCTAATGTTGTAAACCTGCTCAACATTTGGCAATAAAACCCTTTCTGATTCTGATTCTGATTCATGGGACGAAGGTTCCTCGTCACAGTACGATACGCGGTCCTGTCTATTGGCCCCTCCATGCAGGGAGGTCATGTTGTGCTCTTAGCAGAAAAATGACCCATGTTTCCACCGCTTTACTGTGGGGGTGGTGTTCTTTGGTTTTTAGTGATTGTAAAGAAGTTTTCACAGACAAACCGTCACAAAAAACCCCATTAAGTGCCAAAATAACATAAACCTGTAGTTTTAAAATTTTTAAAAAACTTCTCAACAGAAAATCTGTTTAAACAAAAAGGTTTTGAAGTGCTTTTTAAAAGAATGGACAGAGTCAGCTGTAGACTGGTGCAGAGCCTTGGTGGTTTCTCTAATCCAGCACAGAGGCCAGTACATTAATCTAAATGCAATGACGGAAACACATTGATAATTTCTTCCAGTTCAGCAGAGGAGACCATGTTTCACAATTTAGAAATGTTAGGAGTGAGATAAAGATTTTACACAGTTGAAACTCAGAGAAGACTCAAACATTACACCAAGATTTTGAATGCTGAACTTAGCATGTGAACAAAAACAGAATAGAATGCATTTTATTGTCACTACACACATGCACAATAAGCTTCAGAGCATCTCCTATTCAGTGCAGACGTGGGAAAGAAAGGGGGGTGAGTTGCACAGTTCTGCAGCACTATCTACAAATATAGAAACAAAACATAGTGCTATATATTACAGTGTGGGTTACTGCACGTAAATTAAGTGTTGCACAGTGGTGATGATAGTTGTGTAGTCTGTGTATAGAGGTCCTACATTGGGGGGTGGAACTGTGTTTATCATGTGTGAGTTCAGGTTACGGGTGGAAAAAACTGTTGTGAGTCTGTGGGTCTCCTTGCTGATGCACCTGTAGCGCCTCCCTGAGGGAAGCAGGTTGAACAGGTTAGAACCGGACTGGGAGCTGTCATGGATAATGCTTGCTGCTCTGCTGAGGCAGCGGGAGGAATAAATGTCCATCAGGGAGGGGAGAGGGCAGCCGATGATCTTCTGTGCTGTCTTGACCACACTCTGAAGCCTCTATCCGCCTTAGTGCAGCTGCCGTACCATACCGTGATGTCAGCAGCAGGTTGGAGTTCAGCTTGTACTTCCTGAAGACTCGCAGGAAGTGCAGCCGCTGTTGGGCCTTCTTGACGACCGCTGAGATGTTGTCTGTCCAGGAGGTGTCAGCAGAGATGAGGACACCAAGGAACCGGGAGGTGTGGACCCTCTCCACACACTCCCCGTTGATGTAGAGGGGGGCCAAGTCAGTGCCTCCTGACGTTGACAATGACCTCTTTGGTTTTCTTAGTGTTCAGTCCCAGGCTGTTTTCTGAACACCATGCTGCCAACTTCAGGACTCTTTATGCTGATTCTTTCATCCGGGCTGGACTTCTTATTCTTGACTGAAACTTGGCTTTGCCCTGGTGAGTTCTTTTCTTTCTCAGAACCAACCCGATTCACCTTTCTGAGCTCACCCCAGTCCACTGACAGAGGTGGAGGGCTAGCTTCAGTTTTTAAAAACAAATTCACTGTGGTGTGCCTCAAGGATCTGTGCTCGGCCCAGTTCTTTTTCCTTGTACATGCTGCCTTTGGGAGTAATACTTAAAAAATATAACATTTCCTCTCACTGCTACGCCGACGACATAAAAATTTATTTCCCTTTGACATCAGATGTCTCTACGTCTCTGGAACCCCTGTTTGACTGTCTAAATGAGGTACAAACGTGGTCACGTCTCTCACACTGAACGAGGATAAGACAAAAGTTATAGTTTTTGATAGTCACACCCCGCTGGAACAACTTACTGATGCCTTAGGGTCCCTTGGTAGCCATCTCTCACTCACTGTTAGAAACCTTGGTGTTTTCCTGCTCTTTCAAACTCGAGAAACAGATCTCCTCTGTGGTAAAAAACTGTTTCTACCAGCTGCGTCAGATATCTAAAGCAAAGCCATACCTCCCTTTGAAGGACCTTAAAAAACTCATTCATGGTCTTATCACTTCCAGATTAGACTACTGTAATTCTCTCTACTCGGGCCTCCCACCTTCCTCTATTCACCGGCTCCAGTTAGTTTGAAATGCAGCTGCGCGTCTCTTAACTGGAACTAGAAATTATGCCCACATCACACCAGTTTTAGCCAACCTACGTTGGCTCCCTGTTGATTATCGTACCAATATTCAAAATTCTTTTGCTTACCTTTAAAATTTTGAACAATTTAGCTCCCAGCTATCTACGCGAGCGCCTCCATTTGTAAATCCCTAATAAGGCACTTAGATCTTCCAATCAAATGCTCCTGACGCAGCCGAGGTCTCGTCTGAAGTCCAGAGGGGATCGGGCCTTTGCTGTCGTACCTCCCAGACTCTGGAGTAACCTCCCTCTTTATATTCGTTCCTCCGAGTCCATGCAGTCTTTTAAATTGCGTCTTAAAACTTATTATTTTAGTCTGGCTTTTGATCCAAACTACTATGTTATTTCTATTTTATTTATTTATTTATTTTGATAACACTTCTGAAGCGTCAGAGCTGTCCTTGCCTGTGATAGAGCTGACCTGCCATAGGACACTGGGAAGAGTGTAAATCCAGGCTGAATTCCTTGTGTTGGACAGTATTTGTGTGCAGCAGCAGAGCGCACAAATCAAACTGTATGTTTTGGTAAGCCTGGCCTTCTTGTACTGGATGTCAGTGAGCCAGTAGCTGGTGAGTTTATCACATTAACATCTTTACTAGCAATTTCACTAGCTGGGACCACATCCTCAGTTACGATGAACGATGATGGATGAGGGAGCGTGTACTGGTGCTGCAATGTGGGGAGGGCCTCAAACAGGACCGGCAGCGGCTCCTGGGGGGCATGAAAATGAGAACAGAGGGTATTGGTGAAGGGGGCATATATAAACTGAGGCGGCATGAATGAGGTGTGGTCCCACTCCTGAAATTCAGATAATATCTCCACTTAGAATAAACTGGGTCAAAGAAAAAGTGCCTCTGATTGGGCTGCTTTCTACAGTTGGCTGT
Source organism: Aulonocara sp. 'chitande type north' Nkhata Bay (assembly GCF_057382095.1). Lineage (NCBI taxonomy): Eukaryota > Metazoa > Chordata > Actinopteri > Cichliformes > Cichlidae > Aulonocara > Aulonocara sp. 'chitande type north' Nkhata Bay. The sequence continues at coordinate 70,956,486 of NC_141346.1, forward strand.
GAGTCCATTGCAGGGCATCAAACATGGATAAGGGGTTGTTTCAACAGTAATTCTATGATGGAAAATTAACGAGGCATTTATCAGGATCTATATTTAATTTAATATCTATTTAACATATTTAATCAATATAAAGCTCAGTGTCTATTTCTTAGCTTGTAAAGTTGTGAAATTCATGGCAGATTCACTTCTTGGCTGTTTTGCGTTTTATTAGATAGTTGATAATAAAGAGTGTCTTTGCCTGTGGCTTTGTTAAGACTGCAGGTTTTTGTCCGCCTGACCTTTGGTGACCTTGGCGAGCTCAGGATGAACAGGCTGTCTGCTCTGTTTGGGTGTGATGCTGCCTGCAGAGACAGTCTACTCTCATGCAGACACAACATCTTTACTGATATAACGTGGTCATGGACTCTTCTCTGTTCTTCCTTATTAAATAATAGTAAAATGACTCTGCAGTTTTGATTCAAAATGCACCAGGTCTGCTCAGTCTGAATCACACCGTTAGAGCCAGACCAAATGATTGGAGCACCAATGTTAGCACTCAAAGAGTCTAAGCAGTACCACTACCAGCTTTGGCCAGTGCAGGAGTGAACATGTAGATCCATGTTCTACTGAGCAGACACTGAGCAGAGGCAACATGCAGTAAATGAATTAGTGGTCTCCACATGTTTGCACCCAAGGTTTCCCTGCTTTTGTGAGCTGAGCTGTTTTAATATTTTCCATGTATTAGATGATACTGTCCAATGCTTCCAGGGCTGTGAAGATGGAAAAAATGATGTTGCAGTCATTGCTGAAGTGTTGGTACCATTTGAAGGAAGTCATTAAAGCGCCAGAGCGAGCAGACAAGGCAAGCACTCAAAGAATGTGGAAGGCAGTCGGGGAAAGTTGCCATGGACGGACTTGATTCCTCCCAGCCCCAAACAGCTTTTATACTGTGGACAAAAATACATGAAAGTGTGTGTGTGTACCTGTTTAGATGTCTCTGTGGGGACCAAGAATTGGAATGTTACTATACTTGTGGGGACCAACAGTCATTTATGAGGACAAAAGTGCCTCATGAGTTTGAGACTCACAATGTGGTTCTAGTGTCAGGGTTACAGTTAGGTTATGGTTAGGTTTAGGTTGAGCGTTAACCATCCATCATTGATGGTTACAGTGAGCGGCTAGGATCATGTCAACTAGGTGTCCTCACTAAGATATCAAAACTAGAATGTGTGTGTGTGTGTGTTAGTGAAAGGAACTGTAACTGGTCCCAGTAGCAGCAGGATACAAACGCCATAATGACACAGCTGCCTCTCGTCTGCCTTGTGAGTGAAATAAGACATTTGGGACCTTTGAATAGTTTTTTGAAAATATTTTTTTGTTTAAAGAAAGGAAAGAGAAGTTTAATCCTTTAACTATTTAACTGTTAGGTGTCAATCCCTGGGAGGGTTTCCCCCTTTTATTTGGCGTGGAGTCAGAATTATGGCTTCTCCACACTGTGGAAGTAGCTCTTTGACACAGTCGAGCAGTCATTGGTCATAACAGGATCATTTAAGACTCGATGATGAATAAGACTGTTGAAGTGCATGAGAAGGATCTCATATAAAACAGTCTGTGTCTGCTCCTCAATTCAATTTAATTCAGAAGACCCCTATGAGTGCAAGATCAAGGAAACAGTTCACCCTGCCTGGGATAGTGTTACCAGGGCCCTGCCCTGGAGCCAGGCCCGGGGAGGGTGCCAGAAGCTGTACATCTGGTGGCCGGGCACTGGTCCATGGGGCCTGGCTGGGCACAACCCGAAAAAGGGACATGGGCCCATTCTTATGCAGGCCCACCACCTGCAGTGGGCGCCATAGGGGTCGCATGCAATGTGTGCCACGTGGCAGCCAGGATCAGAGGCCATGGCGGACGGATCCCCGGCTACCAAGACCAAGACTAGACTTAGTGTCTCATAGTCATTGAAGAACTCTGACTTGCTTCCTGTTCTAGTTGTTCTCTGGAAAAAAATATGCAGGTCAAACAGGTGCACATACAAAGAGCACATTATTGATTAAAGCCTGGAAAACAACTGAGGCATTTGTCAGCCCGGCACGCTTGAAATGTCCAAGTGTTGAAAACAGTTTTCCATTCGTCACCTCCCCAATGTCCACCAGATGGAACGTGTTTCTAAGATCAAGCTTAGTGAAGATTATTGCTCTATGTAGTGGCTAAAAGCTCCAGCTGAAGCTGTTCTACAGTGGCTGGATGCAAAGCCCATTCACCATATAGCAGAACGTCTGTGAAGGTTCTCAGTCATCCAGGTCATCGTAGTCAAAGGAGCTTGCAAAGAAAAGCGTCTGGACTTCTTTAAGTTGCTTGGAGACGTTTCACCTCTCATCCGAGAAGCTTCTTATGTTGTTGTACTAGAGACAACACACTCGTTTTGCAGGATCCACCTGTGTTATCGCACAGGGAGAATTGATGTGGCCATTCTTCCCAAGGTACAGATAGCCTCAGTCCTTCTCTATCACTCCTCCTGAGTAAGTCTGCTCAGCTGCACTGACTTCTCACGATGTTCTTGATGAGGAAGCTGATCGTGACTTGTAGTTTCTTTCAGTATTCAGTTATGGCAGTGGTGTCCAAACCCAGGCCACGAGCGTCCTGCAGGTTTTAGACGTGTCCAGCTGATTTAAATGGCTCAACATGCCTTGAAGTTCTCCAGACACCTGGTAATGAACTAATCATTTGATTCAGGTGAGTAGACCCAGGGTGAGATCTAAAACCTGCAGGACACCGGCCCTCGAGGCCTGGAGCTGGCCAAGTTATGAAGCTAACTATTCTCAAAGCTAATGTAACAAGTTCTTCAAATGATTTCGTTTCATCCGTAGATACCAACTCATCTCTCAGGTGCTTACAGCGTGATAGAAAGTGCTTCAGAAGAGTCCAAAATGTTGCTGATTTAGATGTTCTGTCATGGCATAGGAGGATTCTGGATTCAGGAGCAGATGGTGCAGTGAAAATGTTTATTTACAAACTACAGAGAAATACATATGGGCTTGGATTAAGTGGGCTGCTTAGAGCAGGGCGATATGGCCAAAAATATTTATCACGACATATATTTGAAAATTTGCAATAACGATATAACTGATGCGAGACAAAATACAACTCCACAACTTTACCAGCGCAAAAACCCCATCCACTTATTTTCACTTAAACAAGCAGCTGTTTTTTTTATGTGCATTAAAGCTTTATAAAAATGTAACAGTGCAAATGCAAATTCCTCGCTGACAGTTTAACCAAAAGGCATCTCCAGTAGAAATGGGCTGACATATCCTGAGCATAACCATGTATAATATCCACTGAAGTTAAAGAGGTGCTTTGCTACATTAAACTGCTGTGTGCCAAATCAATCAATCTTTATTTATAAAGCACTTTTCATACAAAAAAAATGTAGCACAAAGTGCTTTACATGGTTAATAAAAAAAGTCAAATACGTATTTTTCAGACCATAAAGTGCACGAGATTATAAGACACAAGAAACAAAGCAGTCAGATAAATCAAACTTTATTAAACTCATTCTTCTTGCTTCCTCCACTTCTGTACCATTGATTCATTAATGTTGAATTCTCTGGTAGCTGCTCTATTCCCATGTTGTTGCAGTATATTAATGACTAACCTCGTATTGTGGATGGATTATCTCAGTTGTTCTCCTGACTGAAGTTTGGTCCGTTTACAGCATCCTGCCATGCGATTGCATTTGTTTCTAACCATGAGGAACCTTCACGTTAACTTTTATAAGTGGAAAAGTGTTAGTGGTCGTCCTCCAGCTTCACTGTTTATGTTATGCTAACATAGCTGTGTCGCTAGCGATCACGTAGCACATCATTATATACCAGCTAGCCCAACTTCAGTAACCCTACAAACGTCACTGCTGTTTAGTTTCCTGTCTTCATTTATGTTGGAAGTGATAGCAGAGCTGTACGTTTGAATTTTTCAGAAATCTCTGTCAGAACATGCTATATCATGCTTAGGTAACTAGCGAAACTAGCAAGCTAACTTCCGCTAGCTTCCTGCTAACTTCTAACTCCGTTAAATATAATAAATTTTGTTTTCATGGATGCCTGGATGTTAAACTTAATTGTTACACCTGGTAAAGCAGCAATGCTGTTCGTTTTATTAAAGATGAAAGAATTTAGTTTTTAACTCTCAGTGATGCTGCAGCGTTCGTTTGACTTTGGGTCCTGAAGGACGGAGTTTAGGACCCAGATTACTCCCAGATTTACGAGCACCTTAGTCCGAAAAATATGGCAATAACAACGGCCGCTTGCATGTTCTACAAAAAAATGGTGCTTTGTTGTGTATCTGACGGACAAACACCAAACCAGTTCCACATCACTGAAGCTGCACCATTTTTACAAACCAGTTCTGGTTCATCCGTTTCATTCAACAATCCGCTTTCGCCCTTCTCATTCTCTGTCGCCGCCATGTGGGTATGAAAACAAAGGCACTTTACCCATATTGTATCGCGATATTTCATTTTTTTATCGTTGCCCAACATTATACTGGTATTACCGTGAACAGTATGATGTGGCACAGCCATAGGTGGGCTGGTAGGAATGCTGCGGAGGGAGGAGAGAATGGGTTAGCCAGAGTCTAGAGTGAGATGTACACTTACAGAGAGAGTCGAAACCATCCTACCGGGCGATGTGGTGACAAGAAGCAGGTAGTAAGCGACGTAACAGGCGTGTCTTTTCCTCTGTAGAGCTAACACTCCTGCTGTTTTACTTCTGTACTCCTGTGCATTTGTCAAGGATGTTACAGCATCCATGTTATATGTGAGATACTTTAGTCCCATCAAAGTAGTGTACTGTTGTTGTTTGCTCCATTGCAACAAAACATGCAATGACATACTGAATTGCACCAGTTTTTAGGACGTCTATCTTTTACTTTCTGTGGGTTTTTCACTGCTTCTCTGCGATCAGATGAATTGTGCACACTATTTGCTCTTCCACAGCTTTATTTTTAGTCTCTGAATGCTCCCATCACTTCTGTGATGACAAAAGTCATGATTATGCCATAGTCAGTCTATTTATATAGACCAAAGGCTCATCAGCAGATCCAAACCGACAGAAAGGCCACGGTTTCCTAAGAATAGAGCACTTACCAGTTATTCACATTGAAATGTCCTGTAACGTAGACACCGTTATCATGGTTTTGTTAACCTTAAAGAACAAAACTATGTGCCTGTTTAAATATTTATGGTCTGTATATACATTAATAATATTTACCATTAAAGGCAGTTTACTTTATACCTAGATCATCGATCACAGTGCATCGATCGGCTTCCTGCTTTACTTCCTCATTGATGACTGAGATGCTGCAATTAGTCCTCCAAAATATTAAGTAGGGTGCACGCCATCCCATCAGTTTCCATACTCCTGATATAGAGTGAGATTTCCTGAAGCCTTGCTATTTATAGCTGCAGGAGGCAGCTTCTAGCTTCTCCCTGGAGGAAGCTGTCCTTGTTTTTGTCTTCATCAAAAAACCTTAAAATCTAAAAATACAGACACCAGGTTCTTTGTTGGGCTTCTCTTTGTGGTTTGCTGTGGCTTTGCATCTGCTCTGCATCCCTGACCATCAATGTCACCAACATGTGTTCAATGATCAGCCAGTTCACCTCTGAGGGACTTTGGTCTATTCAAACTGGCTGAGATGCTGTGGCTTAAAAAGGTGGTTCAGACTTGAAAACCCTCCGATGGGCTGAATTATAACTCTAATAAGAATAAATAGCTACATTTACAACCTGCATGTTGTGTTTACTTGTGTTGTCTTTGTCTAATATGAACATTTTGTTGATGATCTGAAACATTCAAATGTAACATTTTTGGATTCATTCCTGTGGAGCTCAGTTCGGCACTCCCAGTCAGCGAGCCATGGCATGTATGTGTATGTGGAGACATGTCTCTATGTACGCATGCATACATGTATTTATACATACATGTATGTGTGTGCGTGTATGTTTGTATGGGTGTATCCGTATGTTTGCAGGTGCATGTATAACTTATCGTTCTTGTGTAAATGTAAATTTGTCTGTGATTGTGTAAATACTTCACACACATGGAGAAATGTCAAACAGCCTTTCATTGTTCTTGTAACAGTGACAATAAAAGCTATTCTATTCTATTCTATTCTATTCTATTGCTCTGTCATGCATTCTTGCATCTCTTGCCTGCAAGCACACTTTGCAGAGTGCACTCTGTAGTTTATTTTACATAATAGTTAATACAGTACTTGTATTCAAGTGTATTTCGGTTTATTGTTTTACATCTCATAGCACTGCAAACACTTATAAAGCATAAGGTTTACTGAGCTCTTACTACTAATCGGTTCTATCTTGTAGTTGCACTAAACTGCACGATAAATCATAGAAGTAATTCAGACAGGGAGTTTTATGTCAGTGTTCTCCATTGAAACTGGTTATGAGTATTCACAAGATTTGTATCCAGGGATTATATCCCAGTCACCAGCACACTGTCATGTCTCATAAGCTGGTTTGGTATCTCGGTGCAGTCCCCTACTCACAGAATAGTCTGAGGCCAGGGGCCTTTATGAAGGGGGCCAGGGGATCCCATGTCCTTGAGTGATTTCTCTGCCTTGGAAGCTCGTCTGTTCAGAGCATTTTATGGCATTTGATGTTTGTATATCTTCTTTTTATTCTATCATTATTTTAAAATGAGATTTTTTGTATGTGTGGGGGGACATATGAAGAACACTGGAGTTAGAAAGCTTATGGCTTTTCCTTTTGTGCGGAGCCTAAGAATAGCTCGGCGGACTTCATTCACATGTTGCTGTTATTTATAGCTGCCAGTGACACAAACAACACGCCTGTGGGTGCTGCTGCCTGTGCTGGGATTGGTTTTTGTCGTAACATAAACAGAACTAAAGTGGATCCCAGTGTTAAAAACAATTTAAATATGTACATTGCAGCCACTGTCTGTGCATCTGGAACTGTTTCTGATGATCTGTGATGGTAGCAGGTACTTAGTTCACCAGATACTAAGAAATAATTCCTTTTGTTTTTTAAGGTAACTACTTAATTTGTCTTTTCTCTTGCAGGTAAGTTGACATGGAGCTGTCCAAAGCCTGACTCCTGCTGACGGCCCCGTCGTTCTGTATGTGTTTGCTGTGGGGCTGGTGACAGTGAGGTAAATATGCCTCAAATAGTTGTTGACCTTTCTGTGTGGAGACACGAGGCAGAAGCAGCAGCCACTCTGGTTATTGGACGTCCTGCTGTGACAGTGGACAGTGATAGAAAGGCCAGCGCTGTCTTTACTGAGCATCTTAGCTTCGTTGTTTTGTGATTTCATGAATAAATAATTATAAATGAATGATCAATAATTATCCATTTGTCAGTAGTAGATGTGTGGTTATTATAACAGAGGACAGAGGTCCTCTAAGGGCCTGGTTTAGGTGTTCAGCAGCGTCCTGTGTGCAGCAGATTAATCACATCATGTTCGGTTTGGTGGCTTTTTGATGTGATTGTTCGGAGAAAGCTGCCAGGAAACAACTAATAACTGATCAATGACAGCTCAGACAGTTCAGTCCAGTCTAGCTGGCTTTCCTCACAAAGTGATTCATTCGTTACCGTCTGTGGTCTCTGACCTGAGGAGGCGCAGTGTTACACTGATTTCATCTCCACAAAGCTTCTGCTGAATGTGAGCGAAGCGAGATCACTCCAAGCTGGTCAGTAATCTGTCCAGACCAGTATGTCATTACTGTCTGGGTTTATGCTGAGCTGGGCTACTGGTACATGACTGGTAATGAACTGGTAACAACCCAGAGTTCAGTAGAACCTCCGGCTCTCTGTGCGCAAAGAGAAAGCCAATCCATAAATAAATCATGAACAGCCAACATGCACACATGCTTAACATAGTGTGTGTGTGTGTGTGTGTGTGTGTGTGTGTGTGTGTGTGTGTGTGTGTGTGTGTGTGTGTGTGTGTCTGCTTCCTTTGAGTACAGCTGTTTAGCACATGCATTAATATTTCAGGAAGATGCCCTCAGAGAGACATTATATATGTTTGCATGCTGCGTAATTAATATAATAATAAATACCCTTCTAGTGTGATAACAGCAGGGGGCGCTGTGACTGCAGAGTCCTTTTGATGTGCTGTTTTTACGTGACAAATTGCTGCTGACAGATCTATGTGATCACTTATATTAAGAGAGGATTCCTGATTCTCTGTTTAACTTTGTACTGTGACGCTAACGGAGTTTATAAATAAGTCTTTTAATCGTATTAGTTGTAATTAGAAAGACGAACTCCTCTCTCCTGATTGTTGATTGGCTTTTTATGAATTAGGGTGAAAACTTCAAACCCACAAATACCCAAAGAAGCCTGAAACGATGATTTAGCCATGAAGTGAAATCACACAGGGAAGCTGAGATTGTTTGTTGACCTGTGCTTCAGCATGTCTAACTGGGACACTTACAGGAGTATTTCTGTGTTAGTGTGTTACTGTTCGACACCCTGTGTATCCACGATCAGTCGTCTGCACGTGTCCAGCCTCGCCCCTGTGTTCTACCTAAACGTTTCCATTCTGGTCATTCCCAATGAAGAGTCTACATGTAGAACCTCACTTCAGTAGCTCTTTCTCACGGTGTGGCTAATCAGCTCCATCCCCCTGTGGCTGCTGCAGCTCTGCACCCTGATTCTTCAGTACCAGGACGCTCTTCCTCCATTCCTCATCATCCAACACTGTGTTAAAAAGTCCCCTTCATACCTCCAGATGTTTATCAGGACCATCATTCTTCATCTCCTTCATAGCTGCCCTCATGTCCTCCTTACTCTGACGTGCTGCACATCCTTCCAACCTCAGCCAAGTCTTTTTCTCCTTGCTCAGCATCCGCTCTCTCACACAGGTCACTGTAAACCTGCAGCCACTGGCCTCCCGGTGCTCCCGTCTACTTTCATTTTCCAGACTCATCTCTGCTGTCGAATATTATCCTGAACGTCCTCCTTGTCTTTTCTTCTGTTCAGAGGATGCACTGAACACCACCATGACTCTTTCCCTCATACTTCAAACCATGTTTCAGAGGTTTGAAGTTACACACTAACCTGCTCACCTTATGTATTGTGTTTTTGAGCGTTTTCTTCTGCTAGTACCCCCCTCACAGTCTCCACCTTCACCATACGTCACCTGCAAGGTCACTGTCTTCAAAGGTGAAGCCTGAAGTAGCCCCCCCCCCCCTCCATTATCTGATTTCACTGCAGCTTTTACGAGTCAGCCGTGCTATTTCTGATAGGCACAGGCTCCCCTCTTCTCTCTGTGAGTGTCGCTCATAGAAAACTTGGACACATTAGCCGGTCATGTGAGCTGCTGCCTGTTAGTGCACACGCCGCTGCCGCCTCGCAGCAGCCTGGGATTCCTGATTTACTGCTAATTCACTGAGCAGAAGAACAGCGTTTAATGGGGCTCTTTCCTAAAAGTCGTGGCCTGTGTGAGGGATCGTGGCGTGTAGTGTATGTGTTGTTGGCAAGCCGTCACAAGGGGGCGCCCTTCAACAACTTACCTTTGATTTTGTGACTCATGAGCAAGAAAAGCATAACGTGAGATTATTAAATGTAATTCATCTTCATAGTAAAGGAGGAAACACGGATGTTTCTCAGTGACTCGTGTTTGTTTTCAGTCAGTTTGAGACAAGAAGAAAAGAAATGAGCAGGAAGCAGAACACATCACTGTTTGCTCCTCCTTTTATATAATAGGACTAATACAGCAGTGTTACATATGTAAATGGCTCCAGCTGTCATAAACTAAGACTCAGGAAGTTCTCTGATTGAAATGCTGGCAGGTGATGGGTAACCCTCCCCAGCATGTTCCCCAGTATTGCATACAAGCCACTGAAAAGTAGCTGACGACAGGCTGACTGTCTGTGTGGAGAATCAGTAGGAAAACGATGGATGAGCACATGAATCTGACATATTTGGAACAACCAGGTCTCGTGAATGACGCCATTTTTACTCCAGGTGAAGAGAAAAACATGTAAACAGATCGTGAGCATCAGATCTGTTTATGCACTGCTTCAGTTTCCTGCTCGGCACAATCGTGGATCCAAAGATGTCAGCTGACGGCCCCGCCTGCCTTTGTTGTCTCTGCCCAGCCTTCCTGTCGTTATCCGTGTTTTTGCTCCCCATCCCCTCTGCCCTGTTGCCCTGACAACAGACAGACACCTAGGTTTCCTTGGCGACGGGGCAGTTTCCTGCCTCCCTACGCTGTGACTGTAGCACAGAGTGTAAGATGTGATTTAAAAGCCAAACCTGGGGATGTGAGCGGTCCAACCTCACAGGACACGTCGAGCTTTGTCTGGGTTTGGATTTAAGGAGCTACAGGTTAGAGGAGCAGGGACAGAAATCGTCTGTCAGTGTCCCCGTGAAGCCATCGCTGATGTGATTACTGCTGTTTCACATCAAACACTGCAGTTTTCCAGCAGTGGAAAGAAGCTGCTTTTGCTGGCATCCTTATTGAAGTTTAAAGTTTTCCATTTCTTAGAAAATGTTGCTTATTTTTCATCCTTTTAGGTGCAAATTATTCGTTTTACATATAAGTCATGCAGACCGTCAGTGATGCAGGCGTGCGGCTGTGATTAACATTTCCCACCAAAGAGCAGAACTGTGCTTTTCACAGATGAGAGCCGCTGCATGCTGAGCACATGTGGAAGAGGCTGCAGAGCATCGTGCTGCTGGAACCTCGTCAGCACGGCTGCTCTGGTGTTTCAGTGATGGTCTGGGGGACATCCCAACCACTCAGCACCCTTTGAGTCGCTCTAATAACAGCTACTTATTAATAACATTTGTGCACGAACCTGCCACATAACACCTGGATTCTTGGGGTGTCTCTGCACCTACACAGAATTGTTTCAGTGATGAATGGAAGAACCCTCAGGCGATGCCTTGCGTTGGGTTCTGCGTCGACTGGACGCCTTTTGTCGGAGGTGAACCGTTTTGATTTAAAGGTTGATCGTAGCGCTCCCTCTGTGACTCCCAACATTAACTAGCTCACTTGTGAGCGAGAGAAGATCAGCTGTGATCCTGTCTGCTTCATGTCTGTCGTGCGTGCTCAGCACATATTGCAGGAACGTGAAATATTTTGTAGGTTGAGCACAACCAGTGTTCCCCAGTTTCATTACTGGGAGTTTGAAACCAGTGATTAGGCTGACCTGTACTGGCCTGATAAAGCACCGCTACTTGAAACACGTGTAAAAAGCTCGGTGTCTACATTGATGGTTCTTTTAAAGTGAAGAAGCAGGTGAGTGCAGTGTTCAGTCCTGCTTCTTTCAGTTAAGACAGCTGGCCAAGGTAAAGCCAGACCTCCTAACGTCTTTGAGCGTCTTATTCACCTTTCCCTTACTTGCAGATGAGACTACTGCAATTCATTGTGTTATGGTCTAGATCAGGCCTCCATCCATCGTCTTCAGATGGTTCAAAATGCAGCTGCTCTCCTGCTAACTGGTACCAAACGGAGAGAGCATATAACCCCAGTTTTAGCTTCTCTACACTGGCTTCCTGTCTCCTACAGGATCCAATTTAAACTTCTACTTTTTGTTTTTAAGTCATTAATGCCCGAGCCCCTCCTCACCTGTCTGAGCTCCTCTCTGCCTATGCTCAGGACAAACCACGAGGTCCAGCTCAAAACTAATGCTGTCCCTCCCACGGACTAACCTCACATCCCGTGGTGATAGATCCGACTCTGTGGCAGGTCCCAGACTCTGGAATAGTCTCCCCTTAAATATTAGATCTGCACAAACACTTGAGCAATTTAAATCTTTACTAAAGACACATTTCTATGCCCTGGCTTTTAACACACTATGACCCAAGCATTCTGGTCTTATTTGAATTAGTTTAGTTATTGTTTTAACTCTTTTACTGTCCTTTTATTGTTTTTTACTGTTATTATTGTGTTACATTGTTGCTTTTTAATACCATTTTTATATTGTTAAGCACTTTGTGCAGCATCGGCTGTTTGAAATGTGCCATATAAATAAATTTGACCTTGAAACCAAATCTCCTTAGGAAGCGATTTTATTTAATTTATTTATTTAGGACCGTGCATGTTAATGAACATAAATGTAAAAAGAAAAATTACATGAATGTAAACATGCCAGATTATAGCCAAAGGCTAATTTCCATCTTTAATGAGGCCGTGTATTAAGTTTCACACAGCATGGGTGGAACAGCTACTAACCATCACTGCAAGCTCGACAGCAGGAGCCGTCTTCCTGTCGCAGTATACCCCAAACAGCTAATTATTGGACCGCAGGGAAATGGGACGGGTGTTGGTGCCATGAGGGAAAACCGTCGTTCTCCTCGCTCCTCCCTTTGCCTCCTGCTTGCTCCTCCCGACCCCGCTGGTCTCCGCTTTCCCCGACACTGATTAACCCCCCTCCTCTTCCCTAACAACGTTAGGCCCCTTTGATCTCCAGCACTTAAAACCAGCAGCTACCATTGTGCCATCCAAAACATCTCTGTGGTTGCTATGGTTATTCAATTAGATACAATTACTATAGCAACAGTGTTTCTGAGGGCTGGGGAGGAAGTGGCTCAGCAGGGATCCAGGTGGAGACACATGAAAGACACAGGCTGCATATAAACGGTGGATCGGTGAGGGCCGGCCCTCCTCGCCAGCCTCGCCATCGATACGATTTCTCTTTATGTAAATACGTGACAGATATGTATGTTGAAGAAAGACAGAACATCCTTTCACACGATCCTCTGACACACTTGTCTCTACAATTGGATGTGAAACAGACTTGAAAGGAAAGAAGTCGTGTCAGGTATTAACAGATATATCAAACACATTATCTTCATATGCAGGGGTTAAGACTCTGTCATCAAACACCTTTACAGAGAAAAGTAGCCAAGTGTGTGAGATGATAGCTACAGTGAGTGACAGCTTAGCAAAAATCCTGAAAGTTGGACACTTAATGTCAGCTTTGTCAGCCACACTGCAGAGCTCACAGAAGGCCCACAGCTCTGATGACTCAGTGGATGGAATAAAGCCCTCCAATGTGAACTGCACAGTAGGGCTGCCACGATTAGTCGACTAGTCACGATTATGTCGACTATTGAAATCGTCGACGACTAATTTAATAGTCGACGCATCGTTTGAAGCTTTGTAAGATCACAAAGGACGCAGGAATGAGTAGCAGGATTTAAGAGTGTAATAACGGACTGAAACAGAAGATGGCAGCACTGCATGTACAAAGGATGCCAGCTGCCGTTAAACCCCGAAGAAGAAGAAGTAGCTGTGTCCCAGAATTCATAGCGCAGCTGTCAACAATGGCGGCAGCTGGTTAGTTTTAACTTTACTCTTATTATTCTTTCTGGGTCATAAAATAAACGTTTAACATATTTTCAGGGAGAATGTAGCTGTGTAAACCTCAAATATCTGCTCAGTTTATCAGGACACCACATATTTTCAAAAGCGCTCCGACGTTTTCGGAGACGTTTGTTACCCACTAGCTCGTTAGCTAGGCGGGGGCAAGGCTAACTAGAGCCGTGAGAACACCGGACTCCCAGCAAATCGTTTTCAAACCCACCACCGTCTTTCGCTACTCAGGTTAAACATGATATATAAGTCACTTAGATAACTTACAAATGTTATTGTTTGGCTTTCTTTAGTATTTTATTTGTTCCTGAGTAAATCGGTTTGGCTGAGATTAAAGTTATAGTTTTTTGCACAGCTAAAACTGTCAAGCAGACAGCTGATTATCAGAAGTGTGAGATGCTGGAGAATATACTCTGGTGTCCTGTTATATTTTAGAAAGCAAGGAGTTTATTAAACTTCACCGAAACAATCTGCAAATTTCATTAAAAATTAATAAACTACCATCTTGTCTTTATTTTTAGTTAGCACAAACACTTAAAGCTGTAAGCTAATGATAGTTATATAAGACCAGATGCTGCTGGTGCAATAAGCTGTACGTCCAATGGATGATGATCTGATTAGTCGACTATCAAAATAATCGTTTGTGGCAGCCCTACTGCACAGTGGTGTCATCATCACGTGTCCTTCATCTTCTCTGGGATGGATCAATAGATGGCTGATCCAGCCCCGTGTCATGAGGCAGCGCTGCCTGGTTGGCAGAATCTGACCCCAGACCAGCTATATACCATGTACAGTGTTCAATCAACCTTTCACTGGGCATGTGTATAAGGTCACAGCTGTCAGTGTGCTGGATATTTGCAGTGTTTTCAAATGTATTCCACTACAGACTACAGATTACATGCCCCAAAATGTATTCTGTAACGTTACTCAATGAGAGTAATGTATTCTGAATACTTTGGATTACTTAATATATTATCATGCTGTTTACAATTACATGAATGTACTGTTGCTGTGATTTATTACTGTTACTGAAGGTCCGCGGCTCCGAACCGTAGTAAAGGGACCTCTGGCTAATACGTCGGGTTCGTGTCGGCTCGTAGCTGAAAACGAGCTTTACTTTGTTGTCTGGGTCGACTTTGCTAGCAGAGACAGAGAGGCGTTGAAAGGCTGCTCCAACAGAACTTATTGTCAAAGGAGCAGAACAGAGTCAAACCTCTGTTCTTAGAACTGAAGAAGCTTCTCGGATGAGAGGTGAAACGTCTTCAAGCAACTTAAAGAAGTCCAGACGCTTTTCTTTGCAAGCTCCTCAGACTACGATGACCTGGATGACTGAGAACCTTCACAGACAACAGAACTTATTGTTTTCGGAGGAAAACAGGAACACGGTGTACGGTCGAGTCTTAACAGCTTACAGCTGGGCTCGTCAGGCTCTCTTCTTGCAGTGGTTATTATTATATTTACATGCTTCCAGCTCCCGTTTCTGCTCGGTGACAGCTGTGCTTTTCCTTTCTCTCCCTCCTCGCTCACAGACACATCACGGGTACAGCAGTCCATCCTCCCTGCAGCACGGACTACACTGCCCATGATGCTACATTCTGCCTGTTAGCTTAGCACAACAACAACAACAACAAAAAGGCCTCTCTCACCCAGGAAACACGCAGCGTGTCACCCTGTAACCATGGCAACCACAACGCTGCCGCCTGGAACAACAGAACATGTCAAACAAACCCAAACAGTCCTGACCCGCCACAATATGAAACAGGAAAGTACCGCCGTGTAATCCATTTATTTCAACAAAGTAACTGTATTCTGAATACCACCTGTTTAAACAGTAACTGTAACAGAATACAGTTACTCGTACGTGTACTCTGTTACTCCCCAACACTGGATATTTGTCATATAATTGAAATATCATTAAACTCACTACTCGTACTCATAAATATGGTCCGTGCACAAAGCAGCGTCGTCTCTTTCTAACCATCCCTGCTCCAACAAACACGAGGTTGTTTCCATCGCTGCTGCTGTTCCATGTTGTTCAGCTCTTATTGTTACTGTAAGTCTCGTAGTTCTTATTTGTGTGAGACTTTGCTCCTGCCCGTCACTCTGCTGCTGTTCCATGTTGTTCAGCTCTTATTGTTACTGTAAGTCTCGTAGTTCTTATTTGTGTGAGGCTTTGCTCCTGCCCGTCACTCTGCTGCTGTTCCATGTTGTTCAGCTCTTATTGTTACTGTAAGTCTCGTAGTTCTTATTTGTGTGAGGCTTTGCTCCTGCCCGTCACTCTGCTGCTGTTACATGTTGTTCAGCTCTTATTGTTACTGTAAGTCTCGTAGTTCTTATTTGTGTGAGGCTTTGCTCCTGCCCGTCACTCTGCTGCTGTTCCATGTTGTTCAGCTCTTATTGTTACTGTAAGTCTCGTGTTTCTTATTTGTGTGAGGCTTTGCTCCTGCCCGTCACTCTGCTGCTGGAGCACCGGGATTTCCCCAATCAGGACAATAACGGATGTTTCTGTTCGTTTCTGGTCTATACATGTTTTATATCAGAGCATCTCCCAGAATCTGAACTGATCAAAAAGTGCCGACATGTCCGGAGGGATTTTGGCCCACTCCTCTTTACAGCTGCTTCCACAGATTTAGTAAAGGAGGCTCTGGAGGCTGGCTAGCCCACTTCTTCTTCAGCCCCTGCTTTGTTTGCACCCATCCACGGCCACCACTGTGTGTTTGACTGTGGGGATGTTGGTGTGTCACACTCAGCATTTCTCAGCCTTCAGCCAATCATCCAGACGGTCAAACCTCAGACGGGCTTGTACATGCTAAACCGCGTGGGTGCTGCAGTAGTTCAATCCTCTACCAGTGTTACCAGTATGTGGTGACTGTCATCCACCTGCCTTCTCACCATTAACCAGCTCCTCCTGTGTGAGTTTCCTTTCCTGTGATCATCCTCCGCCCATGAGGCTGACTGATCACATCATGGTCAGAACTGCTGCACCCACAGTCACCGAGCTTCATGCTGACGCCCTTTGCATCTATATGCTGAGAGTCCCACAGCCAGTCTGTGGGATCCAGGGTTGTAGAGGATCACACACTTCATTCAGGGACACGCAGATCTGTTCATAACTGATATGTTTTTTGTTCGATGTTTCTAAACTCAGGTAAAAATCAGAGACTGTTCATTTCTCTGTAAGTGAGCAAACTTATAAATTCAGCAGGGAGGATAATTGTTTCCCCGTCGTAGTTCAGTGTAGCTAGTCTCTTAACCCCCAACCAACCCGCTGCACCTCCTCCCTCCCCTCCCTCTCATAAAATATTGAGAGAGCCTGGCACTAGGCCAGACGCCCCCCTCCCTCTCTGCCAGGCAGACTGTGGCTGTGGGAGGGGCACGAAGGGCGGCTCGGCTGAGGAGATATTTGTGGTGTCTATGTTACAGAACTGCGCTACAACGCTGACATATTTGTCTCCGTGTTGTGGGTGCAGGCAGAGTTATGGCTGGATGGTGTTTATAGTGAACAGGCTCCCCTGTTATTAAAGCAGAATCGTGTTTCTCATTTAAAGTGTCACATTTCTGAAATGTACAGTAACCATGAACATGTTTGTTCTCTAAATGAACGCCACGAGTTGTTCCCACATCGAGCTGCTCTACTCTGAACTCATTCACACGAGCACTTTCTGCTCGAGTGCTTCCTCTGTTCACAGCCACACTCACGGATGCGCTGGAGAACAGCTCGGGTAAGAAGTGTGAACAACATGCTGGCATTTCATTCTACCTGCAGTGGTCAAATCAAGGCAGTGGTCAAATCTAGCTTCTTTCAGCTCAGGCAGCTGCAAAAACAAAGCCAATTCTTTCACGGCAGCACTTTGATCCACGCCTTTGTCAGCACTCGGCTGCATTACTGTGATGACCTTTATGTTGGAGCTGTGGGCGTCTCCACAGTGGGCCTGGGAAACTTTGAAAAGATGTTTTCTTCTTTCGGCCATAAAATCCAGATCTTGGTTTCCTCTTTGTGAGCACAACAGAGACTCCCCTTGTTTCTTACACAGCCCCCCTTTGGCTTTCATGCACACACACCCACTCAGGGAATAAAGTCACTGCAGCCATTTAGCTGCTTCTCAGCACTCGCTGCATAACCTGAGGTTGGTCAGCCGGTCGACTCGTCGTGCATAGTGACAAATGAGGGATTTCAAATATTTCCAAAGCGATGCATCAGGTTTCTTTGCAGATGAAGTGAGACGTGGATGTTTCACAGCACCAATGAAGATTGTGTTTAAGTGCAGCCGGGCGCACGCTCCCCCAGCGACGCCAGCTTCTTCTCACCGTGCAAACACTTTGATTTGAAATAGATTACAGCCGTGAGTGTTTGACTGTGATGGACTGGTGATGTGATCAGGGTCGCAGGTTTCCACCCGCCTCGTCTCTTTGCATGCAGTGAAGGAAACTATGCAAACTATGCAAGGTGTGCAGTAACAGGTCTGAACAAACCAGCAGCAAATAACTTCCAGTCTCCACAGGTTCAGTGCAGCTGGTGTAACAAACGTTTGGTTACAACATATTAATGTTCGCACACTGCTGTAAAAACAGTTTTATTAAAATGAACGTGCACTTTTGTAGAAGCTCGTGGTGAACGCTCCACTGCCTTTGTTTTATTGTTACTATTATGTTGTGATGGGTTGAACAGGATGACTTGAGACGTGTGCGATGTGACAGAATAGACAGATGGAAGCCTTCATGTTGGATCAGAACGACGTCGGGCTTGTTGGTCTGCTGTGGTTTGATCAGAAGACTTCCTCAGATCAGCACCGTGGCCCTCCTCTTCCTCTCCCCCATCTGCTTCTTCTAGCAGCTTCCAACACACTGAGGTCTCTGACAGTGAGAGTGACTCCAGTGTTCCTGTAACTTTGAAGCAGAGGTTCAAGACAGATTTGATCTTTCCTTTCCTTCTGTTTGGGATTGAAGTGATGTAATATCAGGGGGGGCAGGGGGGGCTATGATGTCCTGTCATTCTCATGTAAATCTGTGTTGGGAACATTAATGTTTAGTAAATGTGAAGTTTGCAGAGCAGTTTTGGTCTGAATCACTGACGTCTTTCTTAAATACTGCAGGAACAGTTAGGAGTGTAACTGTAATCTGTAACTGTAGTTTGGCTGAGCTGGAGTCTTTGGGTTCATCATGTCGTTGGATGCTCACCTCCTGCAGCTGCTGGCTGCTCTCCCAGATGAGAGATGATATCTGTCCTTTATAATAACCTTAATTCACCTCGCACACACACACACACACACACACACACACACACACACACACAATGAGCTGTCTAATCAGCTGACCGGAGCAGGTGCTGTGTGTGAGAGCGATGTTGGGGTTGTGAGGGCCCAAAGAGCTGGATCTCAGCCCCTGTGGAGGACAGAGGGGGTATGGACGTCGCGTGCGTGGAAACCACTCCTCAGCTACTAGCTGCAGATGTGCAGTGCACATGTGGAACATGCAGCACCTTAAACCAACTTTTCCTCTGGAGTTGAACACTCTCCCTATCTGTTCACATACAGGTCTGTGTCCTCTGTACAAACCGCTGGTGACCGTAGCAAACTGGCAACCAGAGTAATGGTAAATGGTAAATGCACTGGTTCTTATACAGCACTCTTCTACCCTCCCTAAGCACTAAACCAGTTCCAGAGCATCTAATAAAAGCACTGGCAGCAACAGGGGCCAGTATCCCGCCCAAGGTGACTTTGGCACGCAGACTGGAGCAGCCGGGGATCGAACTACCGACTGACGTCCTGAGCCACAGTCGCCTCTTTTCCAGTAGAACATAACTGCCTCAGCTCTACTCGACTCTACTTGACTCTGTTTCTCAGTTACAGTTGAGCACCACCTCAGTGTGGGTGGGGCTGTTACAGCAACACAACCTGGAAGTCCCGTGACGCAAACACAACAAGCGATGACATCCCGGTGATGGAACATCTGCACCCCGTCACTGGACTTCCTGTGTAGCCGTTTCCCTCGTTGCCAGGCAGGTTTGAGTCTTGAAGGGTTCGCTCTCATAACTGATCCAGTGATGTCACTTCCTGGCCATCAGCGGCATGTATCTGGGACACAAACTGGGCTTGGAACTGGGTGAGAGATGAAACTCTGAGAAGCTCTTCAGACGACGCTGACCTGCATGACTGAGGACCTGCACAGACTTGCTGCCTCGCTCTTTGTGAGGAACGTCCTTCAGGAGTATGAAAGGGAAACTAGCAGTTTATTGAAACCAGCTCCGCTTCAACCTCAGATGCACACAAAGTAGACTCGTTCCCCAAGAGTTTGCACTTTGGATCCCAGGTATCGAACCAGCAACCCTCTGATTAGCAGATGAGCCAGTCGGGCTACAGCTACCCTACGTGTGTGTGTGTGTTGCCTTTTCATTCACATAATCCATCTTATCTCTAATGAAAAAGCCAAATGAAATCCTCAGATTTGCCCCTCAGGTTCCCACAGTGTTCAGGTCACACCAGGCCACAGTCCCACATTTGAGCCACGACTGTGGGTCACACAGAGGACAGAGCATGTCCTTTAGCCTTCTTTGTTTTTGGATTGTGTGCCACAGAGTCTCACTGAACATGATTTTGGCACGTTTGCTGAGATTGTTTGAAAAACAAGCTGAAGAACACGTCCACGATGTGACAGCAGCTGTGGGCCTCGATGGAGCCCACGTTTGTCCGGGAGGCGTCCTCTGTGGAGCGAGGCCGGCTCACATGGTTCAGTCTGAACAGGGTGAAGCTCCAGCTTTGACCTCATTAACTTCCAGTAGTGGAAAAGCAGCTGTAGCTGCATTTTTCATCACTATTGATGGGATGCTGCTGGGACCTGCTGTTAGTGGGAGCTCAAAGCCTGAGGCCATCATTAAGATCTGTGTGGGTCTGTGTGGGTCTGTGTGGGTCTGTGTGTGTGTGGGACACTCACTGAGTAGTAGTCGACTGACCGACCCAAACACGGTGACTTCATATCACAGGAAATATTCAGCTCAGGCTTCTGTCTGACGCTTTGCTGTCTCACATTTAAATCACAAAGGTTGTTTCTACAAACACCCACTCATCTATCGTCCTCTTACACACCGGTCACAGACCCACTGCTGAACTCACAATATCATTTATTTTCCTTGTGTTTGATTGGTGGTACAGTTGTTTTATTTTGTGTGTTTGTTACACAGGAAAGCTGTTATTGATCAGTTTGAGAGTAAAACAGAAACTGTGAGTGTAAATGTGGAGATTACAGTCGTTTCATGCTGTAACCTACAAAATGCTTTGTGCAGACGAGTCCGTGAAATCAATCAATCATCGTGATTTCTTTAGCTCATGAACACAGTGTGGGGTCAGTGTTAACAACATGGTGCAGAAAGGAAACACAAGCGTGGAGTCGGTGGGATTGTGCAAACGGTGGCTCGTGCATCAATCAGCTCCAGCTGTGATGCATCTCTTTGATTAGTGGGAGCAGCAAACTCCATCCAGACAGCTTCCTTTGTTTTTTTCACTTGACTGATCGATCAGCGCACAGCTCCGTTTAGCACACACGCCATCTTTAACGACGGCGTGGAGTCTGTGCCCTGTTCCTCCCACACACGAGTGTTCGTTCATGTTCGGCCTTTGTGTCTGAGCGTTTCCTCTCGGTGTGTCTGTAACGAGGAAGCCACGGGCAGGTCGCACACAAACGTATGGCTGCTGAGTGTGCGAGTGTGGCAACGTGTGGCAACTATTCTGGTTTCCAGATAAACACTGGTGGCAGCTGCTGCCATGGCAACACCATTGTGCTCCCTCCCTCCCTCGCTCGTCTCCCCTCCCTCTCCCCAACCACTCCTCTCTCTCATGCTCCGCCGGCTCAGAGAGCGAGGACCAGAGAGGAGAGAGGTCAGCTCGATTCAGAGGACAGAAAGAAGAAAGGAATAACCCGGAGTGGACGGGGACAGGATGAGCGAGGACAGCCACTCCCACTACAGGCTGGACCCCAGCGATCGCCTCAATGGGCTGGGACAGAGGAGGAAGAGACCCAAGAAGGTAAACGAATAGATGGAGAGCCACGTGGTGCAAAGTGTGTAAGGATGGAGCACCCCACCCTGCAAAAAGAGAAAGGAGGTGGGGTTAGGTGAGGTTTGTTTATGTGCAGACGAGCGTCCACATGATGTTAGGAGCACCGAACC
The DNA here is from genome assembly GCF_057382095.1 of Aulonocara sp. 'chitande type north' Nkhata Bay. Taxonomy (NCBI): domain Eukaryota; kingdom Metazoa; phylum Chordata; class Actinopteri; order Cichliformes; family Cichlidae; genus Aulonocara; species Aulonocara sp. 'chitande type north' Nkhata Bay. The sequence continues at coordinate 70,977,984 of NC_141346.1, forward strand.
ATCTCTCACCCCGTCGTCTCCTGTGGAGTGTGTGGCTGCTCCCCCACAGCAGCTGTATCCTCTCTCATATCCTCCGTCTCCTGGTGTTGTGTTGCTCCACAGTGAGTCGTAGTAGGAGGCTCACATGCTGTCAGGGTGGGTCCCTGCTCGCTCTTTGTGCGCCTGTCGTTGGGGGTTTTGCTGTTTGCAGCTATCAGGAGGTTTGTGTTGTAGCCTGATGTGAGAAGTGTTGTTATTATCATCATTTTTAACATTTCTGCACCGCTACAATAAACAGACACACACCCATCAGCCTGTTTACAGATCTATACGCCCATAAAGACGTGAAACACACATTGCACAAATCTACTATAACGTGTTCGTATGTGTTATAAAATAAAGAGGTAAAGTATTAGCTGTTCAGGTTGATTCATAAATATGACCTCAGCACGTGAAATCCTTCTGCTGACATCCCTAAAAGCTCGTCAGACCAACGAAGCCGTACAACACAAATAACCAGACCAAACCAGGGTTGTGCGTCTGTTGTTGAGAACATTGTCAGTAAACCACAGTGACGTCCTACAGAGGACTCGTGTTGTCATTATTTTTGTGTATGTCGTGTGAGCTGAGAGCTGTAACCAAAGGTAGTGAGCGCGTCGGCCTTTAACGTCGCGGCTGGTTGTGCGATCGCGTCGCCGCTGAACTCGTGAGAGTTTGTCTCAGGGATCTTTACATTTGAAGTCAGGTGAACATCCAGTGAACTAACAGAACATTCAGGAGCAGTTTACTCTCATGAATGTCAGACAAACTGAGGTTTGTGTGTCAGTTAGATTCTTTAAGTCATTAAAGTGTCTCTGTTAGGAAAAGCATCTGTTTCCTCCACTTCTGCAGAACTGCGTGACCCGTAGCATCATTGCAGGAAGTATCCTGTGACAATGAGTGACTGCACATCATCATTATCAACACATAAACCTGTGGTCTGGACCTGCAGTTCTTATTTTTACTGTCTGGTTTTGTGTAAAGCAGCACTTCAGTAAGCACCTGTGAAGCACACAGTCATAGTCGAGTAATGAAGCGATCCATATGTGAAACATATTCCACGTCTACAGGATAGTGGAGGTTACATGGGTCAACCTGGCAAACTGTACCAGCACATGTGATCACACTGATAGCAGAACACAGGTATGTGAGTCTCTACGACGAGGTCAGAAACCAGTAACAAATGTTTCATGTGATTCGTTTTTCTCCAGTTTGTCTGCAGTGAACCTTAAATACTCACTGAACCAGCTGTTTCCTGATGTGGTGACGTGTGTCGGTGATGAAGCCAACACTCTGTCCAGTGTTGGGCAAGTTACTTGAAAACAGTAATCAGTAACTAATTACTTCCCAAAAAAGTAATCCCGTTACTTTACTGATTACTTATTTTCAAAAGTAATTAATTACTTAGTTACTTTTTAAAAACACGATTTACACCCTGAGTAGGTGATAAAGCGATAGATCTTTCAGCCCAATTCTACTTTTTCTACATAATCCATCATACAAAATGTAATCAAATGGAAAAGTCTCTTTTTAAAACTTGTTTTATTAGATTTAATCTTTTAACTTTATGCATCAAGCAAACATTTAATTATCTGCAAAATTCTCTGACTGGAAGAAATTAGTTTAACATTTAAACCTATTTTCTGCACATTCCAGCACATAAAATAAAATATTTTTTGTGTTTACACTCAGTCTTTCAAATAGATGCAAGTAAAACACAGCAGAAAATAAATAAAGTCAAAGACTCAGCGGTCCTGTTGCTCTATTTTCACCTGTAAAGCAGGAGCAGGGTAGGCGGAGGTTTACCCTGGTGCAGGTGTGCAGCGGTCAGTGGAAGAATCCGTGAGTTTCTCTGTGAGTTTCCCATTACGTCGTAGCTACTCGCTGCTTGTTGGAAGTTTAGGGGTTTTTTCGCTGTAAAAAGAAGTTTTCTTCCCACGCACAGCGGACACTAATGTTTTTGTCACTTTTTATGGAATCAAACTCAAAGTAAGGTCAGTACTTCCACGCTTTAAACGCTGCACGCTCATACTCTCTCTGCACTCGATATGTGATCCATTGTTGATCTGCACACAGCTGTTGTCACTAACGGCGCACTCGCTTACGTCACTGTCGTGAGACATTCTCGCAAAAAAATCACGGTTTTAGTAACGCAGCGTTCCTACGGGAAAGTAACGGTAATCTAATTACTGTTTTTGCAATAGTAATCCCTTACTTTACTCGTTACTTCAAAAAAATAATCGGATTACGCGTTACTGGAGCGTTGTTCTCCTCTGTAACAAAGCAGTGATAAAGGAATAGATGCTGATTTTATTAACTTGTGTCTTTGTGCTGCTGGATTCAGTCTGAAGCAGGCAGCAGTGCTGAACCTACCAGTGTAAATGTGATGGTGGAAGCAGAGGCCAGCACTTGGCAGTGCTAAACACAATAAAAGACTCACAAGTTCCTGCTCAAAGGTCAGCTGCCTTCAGATCAATCATTAACCTGCAGCAGGTTGTGGCCTGATGTGTTTGTAAGAGTTTCACTTTCAGGAGGAGAAGATTTAAACGAGTCACACAAATGTGAACTACAAAGTCTGTGACACACAATTTATGCAAACTGCATGAAATCTGACCTGAAGAAATCCAGTCTTCTGCCTGTTGTGGTTGTGACAGCTGCTCGTAGGAGAGTTTGTTTGTAGGAGGTGGAGATGTTCTCAGATCAAGTGCGTAATCGTCTCTTTGTGTAGACGCTAAAAGCTGTGAGCCAAAACTCTCTGCTCTGAAACTCTTCACTCAGTCCTCACGCTGAGAGTTTAGAGGCTGAACTTCTTGTTCCTCCATAACACTTTTCATGAAACAGCAGAAATGAGCTTGTGTTTCTCAGCAGTGCGCACACAGAGAACCGATCCTCTCTGCTCAGTCTGAACAAATCAAAGTGAAACGTCAGTAAAAACACAGCTGCTGATCAAACTGTATCAGATTAATGCCTCAATGTTTCACTGTGACGTTAAAAAATACATAAAAATGATTTAAAGAAGTAGGAGGCAGATTTTCACAATAAGAGCACTTTTAATTCAGTTAATGTCAAACTGTCATCAACACCTCTGTGTTGTCTCCGTCTCTGAGCAGATTCAGGCATTACTCAAATAATAAAGGCTTTTTTTCACTATTATACTTTTCATTAGTCTCCAGGTTGATGATTATAAACAGAATTATTAAAGTTTTTATCATTTCAGGCTGAAAATCAACATGAATTTGGTTCTAATCAAAGAAGCTCCTTTAATGTGTGTCATTAAAATCCTCACACAGGCTTAAAAAGGCGACATTAACATTAAAATAAATGAAAGAAGCTTCAGCTGAGAGCTTCATGCAGTCATCATCAGCAGCTCATAGCAGTCACAGCTCTTTATTACGCAGCTTTGCAGGAATTAAAGTGGCTGAAGTGTCAGAGTTTGTGTGAGAAGCTGCTTCATGGACAGCTGTACACACGTCTTTATTATTTCTTCATAAATCAAACACACAGGTTTGTCTGCAGATGATTTAAAGTGTGTCGTTGTGCAGTTAAAGCTGTTTGTGTGACGCCCTGACCTCCTGTGAATGAAACAGCCAATCAGATCCATCAGAGAGAGAGCAGGAAGTGTTGTGTGTTTGTGACAGAACAAGGAAACAGTGATGATGATGAACATAAAGGTCCTCTGATGTTTCCTGTTACAGTAACGCTTGTTCATCTGTTGCTCTCCTACACTTTCCTATAAATAAAGGAGAAAAAGTCCGTTTAGTTTCATTTCCTACAGCTCAGAGTTACACTTCACATTCCTGCTGTCACATCAAAAAGCTTCACTTTGGTCCAACATCTACATGTTAACATGAAACACAGACAGACTCAGAACATCTGGAACATCTGCACTTTGACCCAAACTGTTATAGCAGGATATTTTCTGCATATTTCTTATGTTGGACCTGTTTGAACTGTAAACGACCTGTAATCATCTGTAAATGGTGTGAGACACACTGAGGCCACCTACAGGGCAGCTGGGGAACAGCAGGGATCTGAAATCATACGAGATGTTAGTGAGTGAGAAGAACAAACGGACTTAAGATGGCTCGAAGTGATCAAAGTTGATCTAAAACAGAAGATAAATCCACTGATTCTTTGTAAAGTTCATCTGCTGCTCACATGAATCCTGTTATGAAAGATTTATTTCACTGAATGTTTGTTCAAAGCTCATTTCAACCTGTTGAAGTCATGAATGAAAGTGCAGACTGAGAGTGGATCACATGATGTTTGAGGTGTGTCATGTGACATGTCCAGTATTGTCACACATGTCTAGATTGTCCCTGATATCATAACTGCTCAAACACTGATGATTATATTTGAAGAATTATTCCTGATGGCAGCAAAGTTTGAATGGAGCTCTCTGTCTGTGCTGATTTGTCGCCCTCTGGAGGTCAAAGCACAAACCTACAGGGCAGCTGGGGAACAGCAGGGATCTGAAATCATACGAGACGTTAGTGAGAAGTTAGAACAAACGGACTTAAGATGGCTCGAAGTGATCAAAGTTGATCTAAAACAGAAGATAAATCCAAAGCAGCATCAGATGAATGTTACCATTTCCAGTTACGGTGTCCTTCATCTAATATGGAAATGTGTTGTTGTTTTTTTAGCCGTGTTGTTGTTCTTCCTATTGTGTTTAGGCCAGAGATGCTCTTCAAACAGCTGACAGACATGACCACATTACAAGAACATGGTGTGAGTCCGATTTGATATTCCAGTCAACGCTGAGAGACCTTAACCAGGAAGTCAGAGGTCAGCTGATGCTGCGAGCAGGAAGTGAACCAAGGGAAAGGTCCACTCTACTCAATCTCAAAGAAAATATGCTGGTATTTGTTGATGTTGATGGTACAATAAAAATATATAATATAATAAATAATAAAATATCATGTGATGATGAGATGTGTTGTTGGTGTTTGTATTTTCTGTAAATGTCTTTTTAATGTAAATGCTTTGTTCCAGACGGACAGGGAATCAGTTGCTGTACGATGACATCATCTTGATGTTGACGAGGAGGGCGAGAAAAACTAGTTTTGTCCTGCAGATGGCGATCTTGCACCGTGTTCAGAGAGCCGACACTTTGATGGTGCTGCTCTACTCAGCTTACTTTAGCCTGGGTTGGACTCTATATGAGCAGCTTCCACTCTGGTTTCACTCTTAAACACACTTGTTTGATTTCACTTGTAAAAGTTGAAGAATAAATATTTTATTACAAAATTATTTGTTGATGCATTTTTTTAGGGTCAAATATCTTGTTTGATTTGAGGAATGAACTGTTAGGGTGGAAAAAGTGAATCAGGTTAAAATAGTGGTGCTTTATATCAGTGAAGATGTATAATGTAATTTAAAATGTTGATGATGGGTTGTAGTGGGCTTGTACTTACAAAACTGCCTCATTTTATTGGAACGATCCACAGTTGCATCCATTCACGGATGACATCTGACATCATTTGACATCTGGTCTGAACACGTTTGTACACAAGATGCCTCAGTTCTGGATGTTCCCACAGACTCCTCTGTGCACCTAAAGAAAAGGTCAAGGGTCAGCAGCACATGTAGTTGGGACAAGTCTTCAGTCGCACAAACTACACAATCATTTTCCTCCAATGACGACTTTTCACTTGCAGAAATGGTCCTGTGTGATTTCCAGGCTGTGATATAAAAACTAGTTCCTAATGGCAGCGACTCACTCAGTAAACATGTGTTTCCTTCACCAACCTCACACACAGATCCAATAAGATCAGGAAGTGGGCAGTATAGTACAATATGTGTTATTCTGTGCTGCACTGCCCAAACTAAAGATCTGCTGAAGTGTTGGAAATGATCCAGATGTTTATTTTGGACGATACAGCAGAAGATCAGACATGAAAGTGGAGATAACACAGAAGACCTGCAGCAAAGGTCAGAGGTCAGACTGGGCCCCTGGATTCAACAATGAGCCAATGATCATCAAGCAGTGACTAAAGCAGAGCCCTGACGTTCTGACATTCATCACACAGTCAGAACAAATGTCTGCTGATGACTTCATCTCATGAAACGACTGATAGATGTCAGTTCATTGATCAGCTGAGCTGCTGATCTTCATCGTCACAGAAACATTCAGCTTGTTTCAATCAGTAAATAACTCCCACTACTCCCAGTTTGAACTGTTCCCACTCAAAATGCTGTGAGAACAATGATCATTGTAGAACTTCACAAACATCACGTGTTGTTTTCCACATGTAAGATCAGCAAACACACAGAAACTTCCTGTTGCCACACACGGCCTCTAAAATCTCTTCCACGCTTTCTGTCTGAAGTCCACTCTCTGTGTCGGATCCACAGGAAACAACAAGATCTTATTAACATGGTTTTCAATGTGTCTCCTTCCAAAAAGTCCAACCAATGAACAAATGTGTGTATTTGTGGAGGCCGAACAAAAGCATGACACATTTCTCTGTTTCTATAAACTGGAGTCAAACACAAACATGAAGAGTTTCACTGACAGACTCCAAAATGCCCCCACAGTGGATCAAAGGGAAATCCTACAGTGTGGCCAGAGACTCTTAATGGCTCCAACATCAACACATCCACAATGTTGGATCCAGTTCTGCCTCACAGAGTTACTAAGACACACCCTCTGCCAGCATCACAACAGCTCCACCTGCTTCACCTGCCTCCTCAGCATCTGTACACCTGAAGAGAAAAGAAAGGCTCCAACAGCTCAAATCTACAAAGGATTCATGAAGTTTCATCCAACAATAACATGTTTGCCTTCCACACTTCTATTATTCATGATCACAAACACAAAGAACTTGTGCAGCCCTGATATCAGCCCTAATATATGAGTGTGTTTGCCCAAAGACTGAAACAGCATCAACATGACAGCTGTAAGAAATCTTCTCTCAGCCTTGTTTGGCAGAAGATCCCTGCAACAAAGATTGTAGCTGAAAGATGACGTGTGTAAAGTTTGCTCTGTGGGAGGGTCGAGGCTGTTTTTAGACCTTTGATAGTTTCCAATCCAGTTCTGACAGACAGGAATAAAAACAACATCATTAAGATCAGATCATGGAGCTGTTTGCTGCCTTGTTTCTATCTTCACATTACAAGACTTTACTACAATAAAGATGCTGACATGTATCTGTAGCAACAACATCATTGAATCTAGAACAACTGGAGCCAAACCAGTGGCTCTGCTGGGATCACTGGTGAGCCAACACTTCCTTGTTGATGCAGATTTCAGGGCTTCCTTTTGCTCCTCCGTTATAACTGTTCTCTCTTCTCAACACATGATGACACAAAGGAATCAGCAGTGACAAAGATGATGCTGAAGAGAAGCACACACTTCACACATATAACAGACCAGTGCAGTTACACACACCTCTGCTCGACATCAGGCCTCAAACAAAGACACAAAACACTAACTTGACTCTAAACAGAAGAAACGAGCAGCTGTTTCTGTTCTGTGCTTATTTATATTTGACACACATGCTTCTCTTTGTGCAAACACACATCGCACTATAAGGGTAACCTCGCACACAATGATTGGACAGCACAGTGATGATGATGATGATGCTGGGAGATCCTATACGCAGCAACACAGAAACACTGAGAACTTTAAACAATGATGGAAAGTGTTATAAATGACTTGTTGGCCTCTGATCTGTCACAAACAGCTGAAACGTGTCTCTCATGAGTCACATGAAGGTTTTTGACAGAAAGGACAAAAAGTAGCTGCAGTCAGTTTGTGTCATTTTTATATTTATTCATCTGGGAGAAAAATCTGAGGGACATTAAAATGTGTTTTCAACAGAGACAAGAACATGAATATAACAGAACAGGTAAATGAACATGTTTCAAGTAAACAGCTGGACTGATCAGGTCCAAACACAGAGTGATAAACTTGTCAAACAGCTGTCATATCTTTATATAGAAGCTCTTTATAAATGCTGCTCACTGCAGTCTGTTTACTAATAATGTCAAAGTGTTAGAAACACAGAAACATCAGAATGGTCTTTGTTCACAGAAACCTGTCTGTCTGGGATCCTTTGTTGTTCTTTTGATGCAGAGTTACATTATAAATATAAAGAGTTATTTCAGAGTCTCATCAGTTTTCCTGCATGTCTTTATTTAACACATCAGCAGGGCTGAAGCTCTCATGTTAAACACACACTGATCTATGGACACGTTCATGTGTTTCTAACAGAACCAGGCTGTTATCAGCCTGCACTAACATTATGTCACACACACTGAATGTAACAGTGACAGTTTACATCATCACACAATCAGCTGTGATTGTTTCACTGTCATCAAACGAGTCAACAGGAAGTAGAATCAATAGAAACCAATCATTTACTGACAGCATGTCTGATGGAAATAAGTGCAGATTATGTATGAAGTCTAACTGCACACAGTAACTGTGTTACAATAAGGACTTAACAGCGCCCTCTGCTGGAGTGTTTCAGTACTGCGTTAACTAGAATACACCACCTCCTCCTCACACCACCTGCTACAGCTCTACTCTTCTATGACTACAGTCATCCACAGCACTGATGTGAGGTCACATGGTTCATATGTAAGGAGCACAGCTGACCTCAGGTCAGTTTAATGACTGTGAGCAGCAGCTGTGTTATTGTCACTGTGACAGGGAGACACTCTCAGACACAGCGCTCATGTCAGCTTGTTCTCATGCAGGAGGATCAGGAGCTCCATGTTTGTCTTTCTGTTTGAATCATGATGTGTTTGTGCCATCAGAGTCTGTCATGAGTACTCAGGGTTTCACAGCAGCTCTTCTGGATGCTGACGAGGACTCCAACCTCATGTTTCACCTCTCTGAGCTTCTGATGTCTGTGAACACTCGTGTTTCTTCTCTGGGCTCATCTGGACAAAAACACCTTTCTGTGTTTGGCTGCAGCCTCATTCTGACTGACAGGAAGTGTGTTATCCATGAGCTGCACTTCTGTGAGGAAGTTTCCTGCTGTGTTTCCTGTCTGTGGACAAACACGAGTGTTCCAGCTGAGGACTTGGTTCCTTCCACCTGTCCATACAGGACATCACGCTGTCTGCAGCTCTGTAAATGCAGCTCCAGGTCCTTCCACGTGCTGCTCTGTATTTGTGCAGTTTGTAGTGTGTCCTGGGAAACGTAGCACACATGGTGTTCTTCTGCTGTTTCCTCCTTTCACTGAGTGTGAAACACTGACGCTGTGCTGTTGTTCACAGAGGGGAGCTGATTCTAGCTGCAGCTGGACTCTGTCATCTAACTGAATGTGTTGGTGCTGATCACGGGGCTCTGAGGGGGGAGCAGCAGGAGGACTCTGGATGCTGACGTCAGTGTATCTGTGGAAGCTCCCACAGCGTGTCTGTCATTCAATATTGTGCTGTATATTGTATCTATGCAAAGATGAACAGACTGTGTGTTCACTGGTCTCTGTGCTGCAGCTCTGATGTCATCATCACTCCCTCCTCCACCCTCAGCAGTCCCAGCATGCTGCTGTGGTGCACCCCACCCTCACTCTACACCTGAGCCACAGACCACACCCTCCACCTCAATATACACCACAGTTTTCTCTGCTGTGGAAATGAGATCAGGAGGAAATCATCATTATTATTATTTAATAAACGCTCACATTAATGTGGGCTTATTTGTTTCATATTAGAAACATTAGTTGAGTGTTTTTAGTATAAAATGGTCAAAGTCCCTCTTTTTGCTCCTCCCCTCACCTGTGGATGGGCGGTGCTGTTACCGTGGTGACAGCTTGGATGTGTTTCAGTCCTGCCTGGTTATCACTGCAGGAATCTTTCACATTTATTACAGGTAATAACTCTGATTTTTCTGTGTATTATGAACCAAATGTATCCTGATACACACAGAGATGGATGAGCAGAGGTTTTTTTTGCAGTTTATGTAGTTACTATGGACTTAATGCATACATATTATTAAAATTAGGGCTATAACAGTTGTATTGATGTATAGCAACTTGAAATGCTCCCACAAATGGCTCCACAGCATGTAAAAATATAACAAAAGCTCTGGCGGACTTGGTTCTGTGGTCAGTCTTAAAGGGTGAAGTTAAACTCTGTAATCTTCACTGTGTCACAGAGTTCAGTGAGTCCCGTTATTCACAGTATCAATCAGATCATCAGAGAACAGCTGATCAGCAATCAGTGGTGCCAACAGCGCCTCCTGTGGTGAGAGGATGCAATAATGCAATGTAGCATTTTTCCACTCAACACTTGCAGTCATGGAAACTGTCTGTTGGATCTGTGTGACGTTGCTTTCTTGGTTAGAGTTCCTCACAAATGTCCAGATGATTCTTCTAATGAGGCGTCGACCATGTTTGCAGCTCTTTGGAAGAAAACGTCGCCCTTTGCCATCCTTACTTTTCTTTGACTTCTTCAAATGCAGCTGAACTCCAGCTGGTATTTTCTTGGACTTTGCAGCTGTTTCTGGTCATCAGTTCATTCCTGCAAACCTCTGAAGCTGAACAACAATGATGCTGCATTGCTGGCTGATCCCAAAAGGTTGATTCTGTTCATCTGGACGTTTTCAGAAACGTTTGCTCACTGATCAGGTGACTTCTTCAGTCTCAGCTGACTGCAGCTTTACAAGCTTACAAACAGCACATTTGCACAATGACTGAAAGCAGCAGCACCTGATATATATGATACTAATATAATACATATACATATATAATCCATACTAATGATGAAGGAACTGAGCTCACAGTCCATTGTTCATTCAGTGAACTACTCAGTTTATTTTGGGCCTCAGAAATGCTCACTCTGTTTGTACATCACTGTCAGCAATAGACTCATTCTGCTGTGTGGACAGGAACACATGTGACATCACTTCCTGTTTGTTTGTGACTGAAGAGGAAGAAGTTTACAAGGAATCATTTAGAAGAGTTTCAAACATCAACTGATTGAATCCATGAATCTGAAAACGTGTTTGTGAGTGAAAGAGACAGACATGTACAGACTGAACTATCTGTTCAACAGTCAGAGTGTTTCTGTAACAGGAGACACTCTTTACACTCCACTCAGCACAGGGACACTGAGGCACCAGGAGACCAGAAACTAAACCCAGGATAAAGAGTTTGAGTGAATGTGGTGTTGAAGGTGTGGAGGTGGATCAGAGTGTCAGAGGAGACTCTGTAGAAGGACAGAGTGCCAGCAGGACAGTCCACATACACTGCTGCTCTGTTAGAGACAGAGGAGGAGGAGGAGGAGGAGGAGGAGGAGATGGATGTTTCTCTGTTATTGTGCCAGACAGACTGAGGACCATCATCAGAGCACCTCAGACTCCAGGACTGATCATTGTATCCAAACACACAGTCATCACGGACTCCTTTCCTTCTGATGCTTCTGTAACTCACTGATATATCAACGTCTCCTCTCCACTCGACCTCCCAGTAACAGCGACCAGTCAGACCATTTCTACACA